>NW_009799179.1:2500081-2532723 GCF_000213175.1 Neurospora tetrasperma FGSC 2508
TTTTTCCCCCCCCCCCTTTCCCCCCCTCCCCTCCTTTCTTCCCTTTTTCTTTTTTTTTTCCCCCCCCCCCCTGAAAAATTGGAAAAAAAAAAAAGATTGAAAAAGAAAGAAAAAGAGTGAAGGTGGGGGGGGGGGGAGAAGGAAGAAAGAAGGTAAACCTCTAGAAATGTCGAAGAATGTGTCAATGGGTGTGAAGGACGGGAAGTGTATAGAAGGAGGTAGAGGCGTTAGTGTAAAAAGGCTTGCAGCTGAGGCCAGATGGAAGTTCGGACCAGCTTTCAATTGAGCATAACCCAGACTTGGGCCACCGTATGTTCCGGCGGGAAAGTACCGTATCGAGTGGGAGAAACCACACCACCGCAAAAATCTCTTTTTCAAGTCGAATTTATCCCCACGCTCCAAGGCCAATCGCTTACAATCCACCCAAGGAACAACCTGCAGGCCGGCACTTCAATAAGGGAACGTAGCATCCAGACACAGCGAAACGATGCAATTGGCTTGTGAACCGTGGGGATATTCGGTGATCCTTTTCCGTGACGGTTGGTTTCGCGAACAGGGAACTATCCTTGTCTTGTACCCAAAAAGTGCCATGGTGAGCATGGATGGGAATTCTTGGGCCCATTGGCGTCGGAGCATGTTCGGGTTCGGGAATGGCAACTAGCTGTCTACTCTGCTTTGTGAAATCCGAACCATCAAAGATGCTAGCGGGGATGAAACCTCTTTGTTTTTTTTTTTTCTATTCATCTCACAAGTTTTATTCGAACGAACTGTATGTGAAAAGTTCCATCCTCTTTTTTTGCCTTTTTTTTTCCACTTGCAAAAGAACTGCCATCCTTGTTGACACTTAAAATCGGCCCTATTCTTTGGCTACTTTGACAGGCGGATCTGGCGTTTTTTAACATAACCTCCCTAGAAGCAAGCAATACGCTTTTGTGGTAGATGGTGATGGCTTCAAAGGCAAACTTGGCGTTGTTTGGTTGCACTTTCAGCCCTTGGCAAGTTTTTTGGAAACAGAGTTGAAGAATCCTACGTAGGGTGGGTCCGTCAGAGCGAGAATGTACGTGGTTGCCAGACATTTTCAGCTCTGCATCCATAACATCGGAACAAACTGCAGTGGTGCTGTTTCTTTATAACGCTGTGACCAATTCTTGCGATATGATTTGCAGCTGACAACGATCAAAAGTCTGAGGCGCTTTTAGCCCAGACAAGTGAGTATATGTCAACAATATTCAAACTCACGACTACACAAGACGAACAATAGAAGAAACAAGAAAGAAAAACAATCTAACCCACACCATTCAACAAAACTCACACCGCTAACACCTCTCTTGTGTATGTATAGTTTGGATAGATCGTTTTAACAAAAAAGAACTGAACAAAATCTTAGCAAAGAGCCAACCAAACCGAACGGCCGATATACGCCTTGAATTCCCACCCAGGCAAAAAAAACATTCAATTGAGCCTCCTTTACCATTTGATCCCATCCATCCCTACGCAAACCTTTATTGATCCGTCATTATCATTACAATTAATGTACACGGGTCACTAACAACGGCCAGGTCGAGGCTAGTTCAAGAATCAGTGCAACAGTCAGTCCAGCAATCAGTCCAAGAGTAAGTCCCGAGACTTTCTCTGAAGAGTTGAAGCTGAGGACCGCAAGATACCTCAAGCAGTGGAAACAAGAAGCGAGGTCAAAGCCACAGAAGACCGAGACCAGTCCGCGTTTTTACACTTTAACTGTCTTCGGTTACTCCTGTCCCCTGTCCCTACCCCTGGGTCTGTGGAAGCCCCGCAACCTCCTCCTCGTCCTCATCGTGCTGGCCCTCCTGGGGAGGAGAAGAAGATCCTTCATTCAACTTCCGCGCCCGCTCGACCGCCTCTTCCAGCTCCTGATGATGTCTCGCCACGACCTGACGCATCTTGCCCAAGTTGAGCTGCAACATGTTGGTCTCCTGATCGAGCATGCCGCGCTCGTGTTCCGTCAGCATCAACCGGCGCTGCAGCATCTCGACGCGCTCGCGCTCGCACACTTGCCAGGCGTCCTTCCGGATCTGCTCGGCGGCGGCGCGGGGGTCTTGGCTCATGGCTATGGTAGCCATGGTGTTGCTGGGCCGATGTTGGCCCCGGCCTCCGGGAGTTCCTGGTACTCTCATTCCCATTCCTACTCCGGGATCGCCGGCCATGGGTTGTTGTGGTGGTTGCTGCATGTATGGTGACGGTATTGGGAGAGGTGCTGGGGAGGCCATACCCGAAGTCATCACCATGCCCGCTGATCCCATTCCCATGGACATGCCGCCGTGCATGTTTGGTACGGGCATGCCCATGTTCATGCCCATTCCCATGCCGTTGTCGGCCATGCCGTTGGGCATTTCGTTTCCCATGACGTTGCTCATACCGTTGCCCATCCCCATGGGTATTCCCATCGGCGTTATCGGTTGGGCGCCAAGTCCACCTATAGGCGTCGTCGGTGTTGAGTAGGCGTTGCGTGCATGTACCTGATAATCTGCCATCCAAGCCACAGGGCCGCTAACTCCGGGAGTATGGGTCTGCATGGTCTGCATGATGTTTGGTCGGCCGGGGAAGTTGGGGATAGGGCCAGGATGTTTGCGCTTCATCTGCGACTGGAGAACTGCCGTGTTCAACGCACTTGCCGCCGCGAGCTTCGGCTTGCTGTCTGGTTTTCCAATCTTGCTGGTTGATTTGACCTTCCTGTGATGGGGTCCAGTTGGCATCAAGTTTAGTTTCCCTGCTCTCCTCGCCTGACCCCCTGGAGATGCTGGTTCGTTGACACTGGATTTCTGCATGAGCGGTACTAGGCGCTGGTTGCTGGGTTCGATTTTGATCTCGGCAGATTCGCTCCTCCTCAAGGCGGCAAAGTCGGGAAACTCGGTATAGGGAGAAAGAGCCGGCTGGCTACCTGTCTCCCAGCCCGCTGAAGCATTTGGATATGACATGGACTCCTCAGGCGACATTGAGTGTGTTATGGCCGCTGTGCCAAAATAGTCGCCGCCATGGGGATATGGTTCGTGGGAAGGCGTCACTGAAGCAACACTCCAGTCGGCGGCGAACATGGAGGCATTTGGATCATGGCCGCCCCATCGCGGGGTGCCTGTCGGTGTTTGCTGATTCTCCCAGGCGTTGAAGGGGACACCTTCTGTAACCACGGGCATGGGAACGCTCATGCCGGGCTGTGTCCATGGACTCGTGACGAGATTTTGGGTATCCCATGCTTGAAGGGCGTCGTTCGGATGGACTTGGGAGGTGGGCATCTGAGAGTTAATCACTAGGTCAGTTGTATGTTCAGACGCATGTGCCTTGCATACATATGTACATGTCAAGCAGAAGCAGCGACGGGGATGCGCACCTCTCCCAGGCCATTGTCGTGGGGAATGTAGCTGCCTGCCATCATTCCGGCGGTGCTCGATGCAGTTCTTTAGCTCCCGAGTTGAAAATGCGGAGCGCAACCACGACTTTTGAATGCGAATTGTTGTCACGACTTTTGAATGCAAATCGCTGTGACAGGTACAGACAGGTACAGGTGTTGGACAAGCTTGTGCTTCTGTTGAGGTTGGACGGGGCGCGGGGTGTGACGTTGTGGTGGTGGTGTGGTGCAGTGCGTTCCCTGCGAATCGCCAAAACCTAAAAACGAGCGTGTATTGTTGCCGTGTTCCTGTAGGTAACTTTTTCTCACGAGATGAAAGGCGTTTCGAGGCGAGCTACCGACTCGAGTTGTCGTCGAAGGTGTCGGTCGCGGCGCAGTGATGGAGAGAGGTGACTTTGGTTATCTTCCCGCCTCGGTGGTGCTAGTGGTCAGTGATGTTTGATGGTGCAGTGCTTTTGAGGTTGGCGGTGCTTCTGGGTGGTGCTGGAGAGATGCTTGGCGTCCGATGACGCAGGCGATGGAGCCGTGATTGGAGAGCAGCACACGGGCGGCTCAGCTGTCGGCCGCCCAACCTGTCACTTGGTGCAGCTGTCTGCTACAACTAGTATCTGCACGCGTCTGCCGCCCTGCCCAGGACGGAACAGGATGCCGATTACCTAGTACACCAATTGACAGCTCTGGATCTGCAGGGCCGATGCCGCGTTTGGGGCTCAACAAGAGAAGTCGAGAGTGGTTGTTGCTTGTTGTTCGTGTCCGTACGTGGTAACTGATTGTCCCGGGAATAGCTGCGCGGCGGTTGTTGCGCTGCGAGTGGTCGAGTTCAGGCTGTGGAAGGTCGCCCTACAATTACCCCAAGTTGCCAACAATCGTCATTTTGAACACTTCGTTGAGAGGATGGTGGTCGCATATGCGACCCGACTAGCCCTGGCGGCCGACTACTTTTATAGCTTCCTTCGTCTTTCATCCCAGACACATCCCAGACAGCCCGCGCGGGGGTGGTGTGGGATATTCATTATATTGGGATGCTAGTGCCGGAGTAGCAGTTTTTTTTTTCTTCTCTATTGCTTGGCGCTGCGATCGTGATCTCCCGTCGGCGCATCGCAGTGTGCACATGCCGTTGGAATGCCCATCGCCATGTCCATCCATGCTAACATTTGGGAGGTTGATCCAAGAAAAGGGCCCGGGTCCCCTTGTTTGCATGCCCGTTGGGCGTGGCTTAGGTTAGATAGAATACGGCCCAATTGCACCGGCGCAACCTCCGTGCCGAGAGCGCATGTGAGCATTTGATATTGCATTTCTTGGTAGCGACCAAAGAGAGGGACAAAGCTGATCGAGATTGGAGATATCGAGATGGATTTCCTTTTCCAGGCCAGCCAGATGGGTGGGCAAGTGGGATCCGCCACCTTGATGCTGTCGGCCCTGCACTCAAGCACTGCACCTGCACTTGCACTGCCCGCCTCCAGCAGCGGGGCCCCGGACGGCTGGGAGAGGTGATAGATAAGCGCTTATCGCGGTCTGCCAGACCGTTGCAGACTGTCAGCGGACTGCGGGTAACCGCGGTACATCCCCACCTTCTAGCGTGTGCCGTCTTCCGGGGGATTGTGGTGGTCCGTGGTGGGGTTGGTCGGCCATGTGCATTGTTTCAAAGGGGACTGCGGGCATCCAACTAACCAATGTGGTGATATCGGGTTGTCCGCACTCACCTCAACGCTCCAGCGGGTCTTGCAACTCTGCACTGCAAATACGAAGGTCTTGAAACAGACCGAAGCTCTGGAAGGCGGGCACCAGAACATGGATTCCAAATGGGCATAGGTGCCTGAAATCGGCTGTGTGCTGGCACGACAAGGATAACCGTGAATGGCAACCCAACTGGCCTCGGCGCTGCCTCTTGAAGAGGAATTCGACATCTCCGGCCCCTTTTCAGACGTGTTCCTGATCGCAGCTTGCAGCTACCTACCGGCGCCGGGTCAGATCCCCTTTGTCTTATTTTTTTTTATTTTTTTTATTTTTATTTTTTTTCTCCGGCGAATGAGCTCCCGGGCCCGGCCCATGACGCTGCCGGCTCCCCTTTCCCACCGGACCCTGCGCAGCTGATGATGGCCCGATACATAGCCCGGCCACGCACATTGTTACTGTTTTTAGCATTGCTTTCGGTCACATCTTTATTTGCGCTATCGATTGCTGCGATCCTCAACATCCCATCCGTTTCCACAGCATCGATAGCTCTGGTTGGTGACCACATGGCAGTTGGCATAAGAGAAGCCTTCCACCGCCCGTGTACACCTTGCCCCTGTTTGATCTTTGCCTTTTTTTGACTTCTCTACACCACCTCACAGCAGGCAGTTCATCTCCACTCAAATCCAATTCTCTCCTCCACAGTCCTGGTCAGCCGGTCAGTTCATCTCTATAAGAGACTCATCGACCTTCGCAAACAGGCAGAGTGTCCAAAGTATCTGCACATGCCATCCTTCACAGCTCCTCGATTTCTAATCCATATCTTTGAACCCCCTCTCCCTTCACCTTACAATTCTCATCCAGACGGCCGAAGTTCGCGCGGATACAGCCCATTCCATCCCGATTCCGCGTCGATCACTTCTGACAGGTTCCACTGCTATCAAACCCTCAGTCACCGCTATCCACACATCACGCGAACCCTACAGCATCACGAGCTTTTTTTTTTCCGCTGTGGATTTTAACCTCCACCCATTGCCATCCATCTGATCCATCGCAGTTTTCACCCGTTGCAAGCCGAGACATTGGACGGCATATCGGAGCGGTCTTGCACGTACATGTAATCAGACCGGCGGCGCTATCCGGCGGCGCTATCCCCTCGGCCCCAATTTGAACAACACCCGCCAAGCCGAACGGGCCGCCCTCGCGGCCTTTAGACCCGGCAGAAGTCCAAGCTGAGTTGCTTGCGCCGTGGCCCGTACCCAGCGGCAGCGCGGCAGAGTGGCGACTGCCACAGTCACATCCCGGCGGCCGCCCGGCCTTTCTTGAGCGATAAGGCACGATGGTCGGGTGGATGATTGCTTCATTTCCAGGGTACGCTAGCGCAGGTACAGTTGCCTACCAGCCGTTTTCCTGCCCGCTCTCCGTTAGTGACGGGAACATCAGTGATGCACCTCACGTAGCATTGTACCTACTGGGTAACACCGGTAATGCTGTCGGATCGGACTTATAGCGCTTCTTTGCGCCCATGGCAGTCCGGTATTCATTCGAGCCCCCTCCTCCGAGTCCTCAACAGAAGCCAAGACCTGTGCATGTATGCCCAAAACACATATTCCGAAGCGTTCCCTGGTTACCGGTCAGTGTCTGGATGATGGAAGATCCCTCACCCTTAGACCTTGGACCTTAGACCTTGGCAAAGCTTGTCGATAATCAAGCTTTTAGCGAACACGGATTATCCCAGCCCTTTTCCCAACCTTCGATCTGCGCATCTATTCTTTCAACGATTCTGGATTCCATGACGCAAAGCCAGCGACAAGGAGAAACCATCTCAACTCAAAACGTGATCCGCATCTCGAGTCTCACTACATACTGCGGTGGCTCTCACTCGTCATGCGAGAGGAGAGCAGTTCTCAGCAGTCAAAGCTCTGGCAAATGTCTGTACGTCTGATATCTCGCAAAAAGCCAACATTCACGCTAGTGAAGAACCAGGCACGAGTTCATAGTGCAATCTTGATCTCAAAGCCGCAAAGGGGGTGCAACTTGATGAACCCTGGCAATCAACAGCGTCCCTTATATCACAAACACCAAGCACAAAGCCTCGCCTTCTCCCTTGTATCTGAAGAAGAATCTGAGGATTTATCGCGAGCACGGTCCCGACTCATTGGTCAGGCACATGGCATTGTGTGCCCTGTGTGAAGATAACCCTCCACCCCCATCCCTGTGACACGTATGAATTGAAGGTTGTGCCATCACGCCGTACACTACAGTTGATCATCAGATGGATGGGCCGCACCGCCCTCGTTCGTCTCGCACAAAAGTCAGGCCCGAGTGTGTCCGACCCACTACTTCATGGGCGGGGATGAAGTGTTGGATAAACCCATGAAAGATGAAACGGAAAAACACGTTGTTGCATTGTGGAAAAAGATCCCAATATCAGACGGTTGGTCGACAGGTTAGTGAACCAACGTCCCCGTGTCAGACAAGTCGTACCTGCCTACCCCTGGGGCAAACCATCAACTCGAAGGGCCCAGGTTTCCAATACCAGGTGAGTAGCAACACATAACTCGATCAAAGTTGATGAATGAATAGAAGAGAACTTCCTTATTTATCCACCTTTAGAGCAAGAGAGGCGACGGATGCTTTCACATCTCCCATCCGCTGCCTCTGCCTCTCCCGTCCAAAATTTGGGTAACACAACAAACGAACGCAATGAGAGCAGTATTTGCCGTTGCCTTTCAATTGTTCTTGTCAACAATCGTCATCTTCCAATTAGCTTTGACTGCAACATGCGTTCGAACAGCAGTCAACGTCACGTATAGCGAATATGTCGGAGAAGAACTTGGCAACGGCGTCAGTCAATGGCTTGGACTCCGGTACGCGGCACCGCCTGTTGGTGCCCTGAGATTCGCGCCTCCGCAAGATCCGCTATCTAACTCTGAGCCTCAAGCGGCAAATAAGGTGAGAGCTCCATGGCAGGATGGTGTGAAGGCCAGGGAAAGCTTTGGAGGGCACATAGTGACTAACTGCTGATACAATAGCATGGAAACTGGTGTGTCCGAAGGCCGGGTAATTCTCTGACATCGGAGGATTGCCTGTTTTTGGACGTCTATGCACCGACAAAAGCAACCACAAAGTCCAAGCTCCCAGTCTTTGTCTTCATCCAGGGCGGAGGTTTTAACGACAATGCTAACCCAAACCTCAACGGAACTGGGCTCGTAAAGGCGAGTTCAAACAGCATCATCGTCGTTACACTCAACTACCGTGTAGGACCATACGGGTTTCTCACCAACGGAGAGCAAGTTGTTGCCAACAACGGGCTTCGAGACCAGCGCAAGGCTCTGGAATGGGTGCAAAAGTACATCAGCCAATTTGGAGGTAACCCTGACCATGTCGTCCTTGGAGGAGCCTCAGCTGGTGCGGCCAGCGTCGCTTACCACATGATGGCCGACAAGGACGGCAACAGAAAGCTGTTCCACGCAGCAGCTGCCGAATCAGTCTCCTTCGGCACCGTCCTCACCGTCCAACAAGCCCAATACCAGTATGACAACCTGATGATCCGCCTCGGCTGTGCCAGAAGCGACGCCACTGCCAGTCTGGCCTGTCTGCGGTCCAAGACTCAAAAAGAAATTGCCGACAGGGACGGGGACATTCCGTACCCTGGCTCGTCCAACGGACCCATCTACATGTGGTCCCCCGTCATCGATGGCGACTTCGTGACAGACTACCCGTACTCCGCCTTCCGCAACGGCAACTTCATCAAGAACATCCCCGTTATCTTCGGCGACGACACCAACGGCGGCAGCAGCTTCGCCCCCGACCGCATCAGCTCCCTCGGCGACAGCAACCAGTTCATCAAGGACCAGTTCCCTGCCATCACCCTGAGCCAGCTCGATACCCTGAACATGCTCTACCCTAACCCGAACGCTTCGATCTGTCCTAGAATGGGCTGCTGGCGTGGACAGGCGGGAAGCGTCTACGGCGAGATGAGATACATGTGTCCTGGGCTGTACCTGAACGATGCGTTTGACAACTACAACGATCAATACTCCAAGGGCACAAGCTCATGGGCGTATCGGTGGAACGTGGAGGACCGGGATCAGGTGGCCAGCGGGCTGGGAGTGCCGCATGTTGTCGAGCTCAATGCCCTTTTTGGACCGACAAACATGTGGTATACTGGCCAGGTGCCCCAGAGTTATTTTCTTGGTGGAACAAACGCGGCGGCGGTGCAGGTAATGCAGGGCTATTGGGTCAGTTTCATCAGGACATTTGATCCGAATACGTTGAGGTGTTGTGGGGGCGTGGAGTGGAAGGCCTGGAAGAGCGGTGATGAAGCGAGTGCACAGCATCAGAGGTTGTTGTTTGGGACGGGCGGGAAGACGACGATGGAGGTGATTCCATTTGATGAGGGGCTGGGGCTGAGGTGTAAGTATTTGCAGGCTATCGGGAGGAGCCTGCTGCAGTGAGCATGTGGCATGTCTGGTGGTGACAGACAGTGTTGGTCGGGTCGGGTTGTTTGCTTCCGGAATCTGGCCATGACCAAACAGACGAGAGAGAAGATGATGGCGTGCTTGTTTCTCCGTGAACGCCTCTCTTGAAGATGTCCTTAGCGTACGCGACATGAATGCAACAAAGATCATGTTTTTCCAATGAAGAGGTCCCATCCAAGTTCAACATCAAAAGTGGAGATAGGGGAATGTTGTCGATGGCAGGGGCATGATGGACGTGATCTTGGACAACGAGTCGGAAGCTGTCGGCCGGACTCGCACAATTCAGTCCAGCGTTCATCCCCTCTGAGTACCGTTCTATGTAATAACTTAAGCGCAAGTATTTCTTTTTCCATTGCACGATTCAAATTCCTCGGGAAGGTGCAACTCCCCGAGCTGCGCGTACACGGACACTTGTTTCCGACCTTAGCTAACCCTACCCCTGATCTAGTCCTTTAGTTGGAAAGCGCCTGCACATCGTCCGTCCCCCAGTCATTCCAGCTTCCAATTGCAGCTGGCCAAAGAAAGTTGCAAGACTTCCAATCTCGTCCAAATGGAAATCAAGGAACGCCCTACGGTTTCCGAAAACGTGTTGCAGGATCTGCGTGGGCCCTGAACTCAAGGATCATTGACGGAGTGACGGTTCCACGCTTCACCCAACACAGCTACGGAGATTGTCCATCCGCGGTCCAAACCGAACGACGGCCCCGGCCTTGCCGAGTTCCCCGCGCCGCTGGAAATGTTTCGACTTCCAAGAACCGGAATGCTTCAACTTTCACCTGAGCTTGCGGGCCGACAACCTCGCGCTTAGTCCAGAATGGGCATCCGGGCTGCGCTCTGCCGCCCCCTTCATTGTCCAAGGCAGGAACTTATGCGGATGTCTTCTCCTCCAAGACACTCCCCAGGATGCCGGACTGCAACCTCTACACGCATAACCTGACGTGATCCAAGGCCTCTGGATGCCATGCTGCCACACCAACTTCGCTTCGGCAGAACTGACGGAGGATGGGAACGAGGCCCGAGCCTAGAGCCGCATCCTTGCGACCTTGTCTGGCCACCCGTGCTTCGTCGACATCGACATCAAGCCTTTCGTAGTGCATATATAATGTCAACATCACCGCCGCTGTCTTGTTGGTCCTCACTTCCGGGCCATCGCCAAGGATTCTAGTTCCTCGGATCACCTTCCTCCCAAATCACCATGAAGGCTACGATTCTTGCCAGCACCTTCGCCGCTGGTGCCCTCGCTCAGAACGGTGCCTGGGGCCAATGCGGCGGTAACGGTTGGTCCGGCACTACCAGCTGCATCTCCGGATACAGTTGCAACTACGTGAACGATTGGTATAGCCAGTGCCAGCCTGGTACTGCCGCTCCTACCACCACTGCCGCCGCCACCACCCTCGTCACCTCGACCAAGACCGCCCCTCCTGCTACCACCACCACTGCCACCGCCTCCGGCAAGTTCAAGTGGTTCGGTGTCAACGAGGCTGGCGGTGAGTTTGGTGATGGTATCTTCCCTGGAAGATGGGGCACTGAGTTCACTTTCCCTGACACCAACACCATCCAGGTATGTCATCTCCCCTTGTTGTCAAGATATTTGGTTCTGGATACTAACCTCATTTGGCACTATAGACTCTCCGCAGCCAGGGTTACAACATCTTCCGTGTTGGCTTCGCCATGGAGCGCCTTGTCCCCAACACCCTGACGTCGTCCTTCGATAACGGCTATCTTACCAACCTTACCCAGGTTGTCAACTCTGTTACCAACTCTGGTGCCTATATTGTTCTCGATCCCCACAACTATGGCCGTTACTATGGCAAAATCATCACCGACACCGCTGCCTTCAAGACTTTCTGGCAAAATGTTGCTGCCAAGTTCGCTTCCAACTCCAAGGTCATCTTCGATACCAACAACGAGTACAACACCATGGACCAGACCCTTGTCCTCAACCTCAACCAGGCCGCCATTGACGGTATCCGCGCGGCCGGCGCCACTTCCCAGTACATTTTCGTCGAGGGTAACCAATGGACTGGCGCCTGGTCATGGAATGTGACCAACACCAACTTGGCTGCCCTTACCGACCCCGAGAACAAGATCGTCTACGAGATGCACCAGTACCTTGACTCCGACAGCTCCGGAACCAGCACTTCCTGCGTTTCCTCCGAGATTGGTGTTCAGCGCATTGTTGGTGCCACTGCCTGGCTCCGCGCCAATGGCAAAAAGGGTGTCCTCGGCGAGTTCGCTGGTGGTGCCAACTCAGTCTGCAAGGCTGCCGTCACTGGCCTCCTTGAGCACCTCAAGGCTAACACTGACGTCTGGGAGGGCGCCCTTTGGTGGGCTGCCGGTCCCTGGTGGGGTGACTACATGTATAGCTTTGAGCCTCCTTCGGGCACTGGCTATACCTACTACAACAGCCTTCTCAAGACCTATACCCCTTAAGTAACGGGAAGTTGTGAAAGAGTTTTGCTGTAGGGACAGCGAGCAATCGCCCAACGAGAACGAGTCTGTCTTGTCGTTGGAAAGCATTGATCCCCAAATCGTTTACTTTTCTTGTACATACATACTACCTTTGAACATATTAAATCGCATTGCTTGCACAGACAATCATCATGCCTGATATTTTATTTCATATTGGTGGATAGGGATCTAACCGTGTTATAAATATTAGTCCACACTTCTAACTAAAGCCACGCTGCGCTCAAAGCACCTCAAGCTCAAGAAGCGAACGGACACAGATACGAATCACCGTGACCTTCAAGAACGAGTAAAAGCCGGGGACGACCATCGCGAAACCCTCTAATGGCTTTGTCGCCATAACAAGACCACATCACCCGCCCAAACTCCTCCGCCCGTTGTAAACACCAACCTTCTTATGAACTCGATCCTCCTCGTCCAAACCCACCAAAGCGAAAAAAGAAACTAGCAAACCTGCCGATAGTCGTGGACGCTTCGGACACCGCCATTGCGTCTTGACTCTCGTCCTCCTCCTCATCACCAGTTCTTCCCATTGGTTCATCCGAGTCACTCGAGTCCTCATCATCCCAATCCACGCCGAGTAGGCTACCGTTGAATAACAAATTCCTGGCCTGGAACCTTTCAAACTCGAGTCGGCGTTTCTCTAGCTCACGGGGAGACAACGGGGCTGCTGGCTCTTCCTCCAAGTGTTCCCAACCAACTACGAGCGAACTAGGCCCCCTTCCAACCGCAGAAACACTACTTTGTAGTATCGACGATGCAAGCTTTTGTTCAGATCTTCCTGATCCAGCCCTGACCCCCTCCTCTTCCTCTTCCTTCCCAGCAAGGTGGTCCTCCTGTACAATCGCTTCTGGAACCGCAGTCTGCTCCGCTGCCGCCGCTCTACGTCCCAGCTTCAATCCAGCGAATAATCCGCTCCCTGCCCTTCCGGCTTTGCCTCCTTCGGCCAGGTCCCGCGGCGTCCAGGCTTGTTGCAAGCGGCTTGGACCTGGGCCCCTCAATAGAGTGTTCTTCCGCCGCGCCCTAAGGTCGTACTGACCACCCACTTTGCGGTTGGTGGGATTCAGTCTGCGCACGAGTGGTGTTGGCGGTCCCGGTGGTCTTTGGGGTGGTAATGCCGATCCGCCTGGTCGGTTATTGGGCAAGATGAATGCTGTGGGGAGTTTGAGTTGTTGAGGCTGCTGTGGCGGTGGTTGTTGAGGCTGCTGCTGCTGCTGCTGCGGTACTTGGGCCTGCTGAGGTAACCAATTTTGTTGGGGCGGCCGATTCTCCTGTAGTGGCTGATTCGGATTCTGCAGAGGCGGCCGATACATCCCACCCGGCTTTCTCTGCCCCTGAGCTGCCGCCCCATGACCGATTATCCCTCTATTACCTAGGAGTCTTTGCGGCTTTCCTCGGGCAGATCCCAATTCCCGAGGCAGGAAGGGCACTACGGCATCTGCAGCGATTGGAGGGGGAGTCTGGTAATTCACTTGCTTGCGAGGAGGATTCGGTTGAAGCGGCGTACCCTGGATGCCGCCGGACTTGGTATGCGGAAGAAGACGGACACCTGCCCCAAGTGCTGTCAGCCGTTTGTTGGTGAGAGAGGATGATGGCGCTCCTTCTCGTGCCGCTCGTGCTTGTGATGTAGCTTGGGCTATTGCGGCTGCCACTTTGGCTGCGGCTGCGGCTGCGGTCGAGCTGGTGGCCGCGGTGGAGTCGGAGGGCACGACGAAGGTGCGGACTCGTCCGGCTACCGCGTTGGTCTCAGCCTTGGGCGGTGGTAGTTGCGGGATTACAGGTGCCGGTGCGGGTTCCGCTGCGGTTCCCTCTAATGCTGCTTGGATGCGTTCCTTTGGAGTTGGTCTTCGTGGTGGTGGTGCTGCCGCTGCTGGGGTTGGAGCCACTGGAGCTGCGGGTCGTACCGTTGCTTCTTGATCAGAGCCTTGGGGATCGGGAACAGCTTTTTCTTGTGGAACTGGGTTGGCTTCAACTGCTTCAACGGCGGCCTTTATCTGTTCCGCTTTCACCCCACTGGATTTTCTGCGTGGACGCCCAAAAGGACCCTTTGCTGGGGGCTCTTCCGCCTGTTGAGGAGCAGGATCTGGAGGGTTTGGCACGGCCTGTTGAGGATCATGATTCGGAGTGTCCGCTGCAGCCTTTGGTGGTCTTGGAAACGCTGGTTTCTTCTTGACTTTGACGGGCTTGGTTGACTGGAGCTTAGGCCACTTTCCGGGAACCTTGAAAGTGAAGTCGAAGGTGCTGACACTCTGCTTACTAGGCGACACACCGGCTTACTCGGGTATCTTGCCCCAAGGAGGCCTGGAATTCTTTGCGAGACTCTCAGCTTTATCTTCTCCTGGTTGTTCAAAGACGGCCGGCCTTGTTGGTCCTGGGACTCCTGGTGATTCGAAGAATCTTGCAGCCCATTGACGGGCTTCATCTTCCGACAAACCTTCCCATTCAGACGTTGTCTTCTCATGAATCCAATCCCACAGCTGCTTTGCCTCAGGCCGCATGGCTGGACTGTCGGCCATGCACAGGACTATGGCGGCACGAAGGTCCTCGTCAATGTGATTGTACCTTGTATGATTGACGAGACCACCCCATGACCAGAATCTACCCTGGTTTTCAGCTCGACCTCGACGGCGCCCAGGAGGTCTGTGGTCCGTAATCCAGTAAGGAAACGGCATTCTGGAGGGTTTGTGGAGCGTGACGAGACACCACATAACTTGACCGATCCAGTACAGATTCGTTTTCCAGGTGTAATTACCGGCGATGGTAGGAGTGAAGTTGACGGTTGTGGATGGTGTGTACTTGATGTAATCCCATTCGGGGTGGAATTGCTCCTGGTCAACGAAGAGTACAGTGTTAGTTACATGGGCACTAACTTGGTTGCTATCACCAAATCATGGAACCAATAGATGTCGTCGCAACGGGGTACCGAAAGACTGTATTGGGAGAATATGACACTTACCGGTGAGAGCCAGCCCGCTCCTGGCTTGCCGCAGAACCTTGACCCCCACATCTTGAAGCTGAGGAGAAGGTTAGCAAAATGGTCCAAGATTGAAAGCCGTGAGTTTGGATATTGTGTGGCGTCATTCTCGGTCTCGATCTTGAACTTACAAATCGTTTTTCTCAGTGGCCATGTGCGTACCCAAGCCAAGATCAGCTATCTACAATCCAGGCAAAGGTCGTTGTCAGCAATTGCTTCATTTTTTCATTGCCTTCATGCGGTATTTCTCGGCTATGTCACTCACCTTGATATTTGGCGTTACCGAATGCGACTCTCGAGTGGGAACGTTGAAATCTCCAACAAGGACTACATATTCACACATCAGCAAGTCGTTCTGAATTCTTACTTGGTCCCGGAAAAAGAGCCACTCACTATTTGCTAGATCTAAGTCAAAGTGTATAAAGGCATCCCTATCAAAGTTGATCACATCCTCTCTATCTGGCAATCGCTCTTCCATAATGGGGCCCGTTCTTCCTCCAGTTTCCTTATACTCATGATAGTGCCGCGGGGGATGAGCCATGGCGAGAACGCCCTTGAACACTGTTTGAGATCACGGTCAGTACGATACTTTCTCTTTCGGTTATCTTCTTCAGCATACGAGTCAACAAGGGGGGGATGAGACTTACAGCACTCAAAGATCAACCAAAGCACTTTGGAATGAAACTTCTCTCCCGAGTGGGCCATCTTTCTCACCCACAAGTCAAAATCACCACGCCACATTGGCTCAATGACCATTAGGTCTGGATGTGTGTTGATGTCGTGGTCTCCATCGCTGCGTCGCTTGCTAGCCCCCTTAAGGTGCATGGCCTCTCTCGCTCGGTCAAAGATAGCCCTTGCAAGCGGACCGCGGAGTGCTGCTCTAGGCGATTCTCCTGAAGCTGGCGCCGCAACTATCGGCCTGTCACCGCCCGGTCCTTTCTCCTCTTCGCCCGTTGTCAAACGTGTCCGCTTGGCGACCTGAAAAGCAGAGTCCGCAGCATCGCCAGCATACTTCCTCTTCATTGCTGCTGGTGCATTCCTGTTGATACCCGGTCCTGTTTTGTTCTTGTCTTTATCTTGCTGCTGCCGCCTGTCCTCCACCACAAGACACTGCACCACGTGCGCGGCCCTGGCCACCCGGATATGATTCTGCTTCTCCTGCCTGAAATTGTCTCTACCCCTTTCGACCAAGTTCATCTTGATCACCACGTTCTGCGACTGCCCTTCCCTTGGCTGTCTCAACTCAGCCAGCAACACCGCGCCCATGCCGCCCCAACCCAGCACCTTCTTGATCCGAAAATCCGAGCTCGTCTCCAAAAACACCCTCGCCCTCGCGATCGCCTCTTGAACATGCACAGGCTGCCCCCCTTTGAACCTGTCACCCACCTGCGGTCCCGGTGCCTGCGCCTGGTTACCAGGGTTGTTCTGTCCAGGCGCACCCGCTTGTTGTGCTCCGACTGGATTCTGGGGAGGCATACCCCGGCGCGAAAAGGGCACGATTTCGTACATCTGGTTGGCGCCGTAGAACGGGTTGGAGAAGTGGTTTCTCCACATGGGACCGGGAATGGGCGATTTCCATCTCCTGCGCAGCGTTCGGTGCTCGGGGGTGTCTCGCAGGTGCAGCTCGCCGCGTCGGTAGAGCACACACGGGTAGCCGTTGTCTTACTGGTAACGAAGCATCTCACGCTGGACGGCACGCTCCCCGTAGAGGTCGGCTGCGGGGGGTTCCACCCGGTCCATTAGCCCTCTCCCTCCTTGTTTCTGGGGTCGGTACGCCATGCTGATTGTGAGATTGGGAGAATGTGGCTGTGCTAGGTTGGTTGTTGATGAGAGAGTGAGGCTGGAGGTTATAGTTGTTGAGAAGAAGGCGGATCAATGAACTTCGTGCCTTTGCCGGAAGATATCGGTAATCGAGATATTCCAGTATCGCTTGTCAGTATGCGAAGCAAAAGGAAAGCGAGAGCGGTTTGGTGATATTTGAGTGATTGCGGAATGATGGGACGCCGTCACGCGTTGAACTGGTGCAAAGCCAAATGAGGTTGAATTTGATGATGCCGAGAAGGAGGAGGAGGAGGAGGAGGAGGAGGAGGAGGAGGAGGAGGAGGAGGAGGAGGAGGAGGAGGAGGAGGTTGAAGTGCTCTTCTAACGACGGTTGAACTGACCCGCAATAGAACGAGTCTATATGACGCGGGTTTGCTGGTATTGTTGACACGATTCTGACAATGGTCCCTGACCGCACCTATCGAACCATTCCGCTGTAGTGGGAGTTGGCCGACGTCGCGGAGTTGAGAAGAGAATGAATTAGTTGCCGGCGTGGCCGACGCTGGTGGTGTTGTCGCCACCAGGAGCGAAGTTGTCGCCCTCGTCCTCGGCCTCGTTGTCGGTGATCCAGCCCGACTCGGTCTCCTCAATCACGTCTTCCTCACGTTGTGTGTGAGGGCCTGCAATGAGGGTTGTGTCGACAGTGACTTTGGTGGCCTTGTAGATGCCGTCCTTTCTCCCGAAAATTTTCTTGGTGGTGACGAGCTCGACGGTGGTGATCGTGGTGGTGATGCGAGTTTTGTTCTCTTTTATGTAGATCTCGTTCTTCCCAGCATGTCGGTTGGGGGTGAGGTACTTGTCCTCCACGTCAGTACTACTGTCAGAGCCGAAGTGCGACTCGGTCTCAACGCAATGGGGCTGGAACAGGTGCTTGAGCAGGAGATCTTCCTCTTGGTGTTGGAGGTGTTGATTGAGGAGAGGTTGGTCCTCGGTCTCCGGGGTGATTGTGGTGGACTGGCCATTTTGGCTGTCCACAGCCGGGCTCTGCGCCTCGGCAGTGGGGCTCTGGTGCTCCCGGTTCTGGTTCATCTTGGTTTATGAAGCTGATTAGCTGGTTTTGGTCGTTGAGAACAATGGAATGTTGTCTTTGAGACAAAGAAGGCTTACAACTTGGTGTGGGTGGTTGTGCTGTTCAAAGAACTGGTGGTGATGTTTCCGGGAGGGAGGGGCACTGGGAGAACAAAGAACGGTGGTAGTATGAGAAGGGCTTGAAATACCGGCAGAGGTTGGAACAAAGACAACGCACAACAATGGGCTGCTACTGATTCTGCTTTGACTCAATAGTGAGCTACGCGTTGTTTCTTGTTTGCTATCTGGATTAGGCAATGCACCTTGCGAGCTTGTTGCCCGGCTAGCTGAGGCTCCTTCCTGAACATCTCTTACAATAAGATTTTCCACGCCCCTTGTTCAAATGGTCGGACGCGATCGAGTCTACTCGACTTTGAAGGTTCAGATGAAATTTCTGAGTCAAAGTCTGGACAGAACGTCAAACACAGGACATACAAAAACAGCTAGACTCGCAGAAAGACAACGCCATCTGTGTTTACTCAAAGGTCTTCTGATATTCTCTCGTCCGATCTCATCAAAACAAAACCCAAGATGTGTCAGGGATGCTCTATTTAAGGCTGGGGTTTTGAAAGCTTGAGGAAGTGCTAGCTTCCCCTTGATCTTTACTAAGCTTGAGCTTGGACAGTGACATGGAATAGGGCTTATTGACTGTGAGCAGTAGCTGGAATAGTGCAGCCGAGTCGAAAAAGAATGCCTCCGATTTGTAGAGACAGGCTGTTAAGAAACCTACCAACTGGCAAGCTAGCAAGTGAGTTCGCAAGGAGAGCGATTTGTCTTATGATAATTGAGGTCAAGTTCCAGTCCTTCAAATGGGTGATTGTCTTAGCGGACGCGTTAGAGATGCCTCCTGGCAAACAAGGTTCATTATCTTCGCGTAAATTCTTTTTCGTTGATTAGGTACATACATCTATGATCGTATTAGCATCCGATATAATGCTTATTATGATTGTTCTTGTATTTTGGTTGGGACTGCAGCTGTTGAGGTACTTACAGGCCACCTCAAAAGCTTGGGCAATGTCTATTCCTTACCCGTGGATTTGTCGCTGCCTCCAGACTTAGCATCTACTCTATTCGCTTCGACAGGATATCTGTATGTACCATTTCCTTCGATTAGTACAAGATGGAAATATCGTAATGTCTTTAGCTGAACGTGAAGAGTATGTTGTTTCTCTAATAGTGTCTGGATTTTAATATTGAACGTATCTCGACTTAACTATTTTGTCCACTCGCTTGAAAGACATAATTTGGTTTGTGGTGCTGAGATACCACCACTATTGTTCTTTGGAGAACATTAAGTAGGTATATAGAGGTAGTGAAACCTGCAAGTTGAGGGTGTATAATGACAAACGCAATAAAAGGTCAAAAGTCAGTACCTGTGCGAACATTCAAATTTGTAGACCGCGTCCTCATCCCCACCAGCATTGTCCTCATCAGCACCGGTGTCCTCATAAACAACGGTGTCATCGCCGTCGTTGTAGCTATCGTCAACCGCCAGCTTCTTCGCAGAAGTCGGGGCTGACTTCCGCTTGGTCCGGTTGTTGGTGGAAGCCGGGGCATTGTTAGTATCGGCGGCGTTTACGTTGCTGACGGCATGGGGGAGGTTTCCGAGCAGCTTGCCTTGCATTGTTCCAAGTGATACGAGCTTGCCGATGAGAATTAAATCGTGCGAAAAAGTGTCAGACTTGCGGAGGGAGGCTTTCGGGGCAGCCTGCGACCGCGGTTTGTCTTGGAAGCGGAACTCGTAGAGAAGGTGTTGCGGGCTTGGATAGGGTCCATTCCGTCTTGGTTCTCGCGAATTCGATTGCCGTGCGTCAAGGTGGACGGCTCGCGGGTTCCGACGAAGGATAAACGTTGTCAGGTGGTGACTGAGCTGCGCGATCCCTTCACGTGTGGAATTTCCGAGCACTTTCTCGGAACTGTACCGACTGCTGGTCGTGCCTTGCGCCTTGAAGATGAAGGAAGCCGTGACTCGGGTATGGTCTTTGTCGGCGTAGAATCTAGCGAACGAAGACTGATTGCTTGCGTGGAGGAACTACCGGAGCTTAAGCAGGTCAGTACAAATAAAGAAAGTGATTTGTGGGTGGCAGCAAAAGGACAAACATTAGCTTACTGAACTTATCCTCCCCAGGTGAATAGAGGTAGCGAGATGGGTTCCTGTTATGGTCGCTCATGCGATCCAAGGCCTTCTCGTACGCGCCGCCAATCGGTCGACCAGCGGTTTGTGACGGTGAGAGGCAATTTAGGCCAAGAGGTAGCATGTTAATCTGGGCTACTACTCAGGTTGGTATCTCTCCTCATGATATCTATGATTCGTATCTCTGTAGAAGTCATTGGATCAGATGCGGTGGCTTGCTCGGGAATTCGGAAAGCGAGAGAATGTCGGGAGGTCTCGAGGTTTGGAGGTCTGGGAGCAGGAGAACCGTGTCAGCCGTGACAGCGACTTGAAATCAATCACGTACCTACCTCTACCCTGGTAGAGTTCAGCGGGAATACTAACTTTTGCTTGATTCATTGTTATGTTCATGGTCAAGTCAACTTGGAGTCGACGTGGAAGTTTGAGCGCATCAAATGTTGTTGGACGGGAATTGAAAAAGGGTAGTCGCGACTGGCAGTCCCTGCATGCGCCCACGGTTGCAGCTGCACAACGCATTTAGTTCTGGCAAGACTGGTACAAGACACTTGAACGCAGCACATTCACGGATCCATTCCGCATTTTCCCCCCAAGGCATACCCTAATGGAACACCAAAGAAACGTAGTATGATTCATTTCACTGTTCTATCAACAATGGCACACATGGCTTTTCGGGGGAAAACCTTACCAGTATCTTTGATGTACCTCAACATACCTAGAGGTACCTACGTACAAATCGCATGCAACAGAAGGAGAGCCAGGAAGAAGCGCTTATTTGATACCTACCTCTAGCCACCAGGGCCCAGCGTGTCGTTATACACAGGTATGGAAGCTATGTTTTCACGGTGAGATCTTGAATCACATCACAACGCTAAAGATACCTCTACGAAAGGAACACCACAAGAATGCTTGCATACCAGTACATTGTTTATATGCTTGCTGAGCATGAAAGCAAAGGAAATCTTCCTCTGATGACAATCATCCAAGGCGCTGAGAACTGAGCCAGGACGAACAATGCAGAGGTTTTGAATCTCTCCCCATGCGATGCACGGCCAACGTATGACGAGAGGACGACCGGGCAAGCGCGAAGGGAAACACGATCAAGCCAGAGATCAAAAAGAAAAATGTTCCTCACTAGAGCCAAGGCATAGGAAAGCCAGGGCGTTCAAGTTTTAGAGGAGTTGATCTAGCCCTGATACCGACAAGCCATGAAAAAGGCAGGTCGGGTTGGCGGCGGGCGAATGATGAAGTCAGCAATCAACAACATAAAATGTTCCTCACTACGAGCCAAAGCATGGGAAAGCCAGGGCGTTCAAGGTTTTAGAGGAGTTGATCTAGCCCTGAAACCGACAAGCCATGGCAAAGGCAGGTCGGGTTGGCAGCGGGCGAATGATGAAGTCAGCAAGAAATGTCCATCTCTACGAGCCAAGGCATGGAGAAAGCCAGGGCATTAAACGTGTCAGAAGGAACTTTAGGGTCATTCGTCTAGCCCTGAGACCGACAAGCCATGGAGGAGGCAGGTCGGGTTGGCAGCGGGCGAAGGAATGATCAAGTTAGCGATCAACAAAAGGAGATGTCCCTCACTACAAAGCCAAGACATGGAGAAAGCCAGGGCGTTCAGTTTTAGAGGTATTGATCTAGCCCTGGCACCGACAAGCCATGGAGAAGACAGGTCGAGTTAGCTGCGGGCAAAGTAACCTACCTTTGGCATATGAAGAAGAAGAAGAAAAGAGGAAGAGGTTCTGGGGGTGAGGAGGAGGATATTAAATACCCCTCGAGGACTGGTCTGTGCACGAGTGCAAATTCCCTGTCACGAGTGCAAATTCCTAATCAGTGTGTTTGTTTCCGTCAGTTACAGCCGTGAGTATTGTCTGTTGCCATGTGGCGGGATGGAAATCCGGCTGGTCGACGGGCTGATTGCGTGGCTCGAGGGGGAGGCCGGCCGGCCTGGGTCGAAAATCTCCGAGTCCTTCTCAACTTTCCCCCAAACAGCACACTCCAGCCAGCCTTCCCACTTGGTGACGCGGCGAGAGGGGTCTGACGAGACTTCATATGATTACCTTGTGCTCATGAAGTTGTTCATGCGAGTTGGATTACCTCTGCGGGACTGGATAGCGTGATGACATGAGCTTGACTTTATCTACGAGAGTGTCCCTTCATCTGCGACGGTCCCTGTTACCTATTTTCTGATCACCTACCACATCAGAAACGGAGTGAGGTCCCATTGTTCAGCGACGCACGCATGACGGACTCAGGTATATCTTGACAGAAGGCAGACCAGTTTATGCGCAAAGATGACGCTTTCCTCAGCATGCCATGGGATTCAACATCTCAAGTACAGTTGAACGCGTTTATCATTTGAAGATAGATAGCAAAGTTAAGGTTGTTCATCCTCTGTTTCGCGTGTCACCACTGTTCTGCTTGCCTTGGTGGATGGCGGCTCTCGGCTGTGTGTGAACTCGAATTGATGTGCCTGCCATCTTCCCTCGGTACGACCCCCCCCCCCCCACTACAGCCTGGACAGCTCAACCATCCATGACATGACCAGTGTGTGTGAGAAAAACAGCAGCATTTTGATCTATCTCACGAAGCTCAAAAAAGACTGTTCACGTCGCGAATCGACCAGGTACATCGGAGTGTAGGTGTGTTGCCTTTCTTTTCCCATCCTGAGCTCTTTCACACATTCGCCTATCTTAGGAACTTCTTATAGTCGTTGTCACTCTGCATGGCGACTTCAGAATTTGCTGACTTTTATTTTCTGGACGGCAGTGACGCGAGCCGCCTTTATCACGAAGTGAAATTACTACCCGCGATGAATATCGACGAACGATTCCTCATTACTCGAAAGAAAAAAAGGCACAGCAAGAACAACACGAGACTCGACAGCAACCTGCGTGTTCTCGATACTCGCGCTTTACAAATTCCAGTTTGCTGGGAAGGAACTCTGGCAAAACGCGACAGCCCACCACTCAGAAGATGAATGGAAACCATTACGACCATCATGGGATCCAACAGCCCGAACTTGGATATCTCTACTCCTAGTAGACAAATCCGAAGATACCTACAGATAGCTATACTGAATCTACGATTAACACACACTCTCTGTTATGCGCACACATACATCTCAGAATGTTTCATGTTGGCTGTTAGTAGACGCTACAGATGACACTCGGCTCTTGCGATGGCGGACTTGGAAAGAAATCAAATGGGGCACGCTGTTCATATACCTCTACACGCGACTTAACAACCTCCAACCGACCGTGGCCGCAGACACTCCACGATACTCAACGAACCAACCGACGAGCGAACGAAAAAAAAGACTCAAACAAAGAAACACTACCTCTACCTACCTCTTCCAACAAAAGAATCACTTCACCTTGAGCCACTGTCCACGACATGTACCTCTAGCGAGATGAAAGACCAAAGTCCCAAATCGAGGAGGACATGAAATGAACAAGAGCGCTTGCCTATAACCTACTCATCAAATGTCAGCTACATGTACCTGGCTGCCTCTACGGTACGGGCAAATTATCCACTTTTGTTCCTCTTGGGAAAAGGCGGCCCAGGGACTGGAGGTGGCACTCAACAACTCTGGGGCTGTGTTGCCAACTTCCAATCCACCGAGCTGCTCTGGTTGCAGGTTCCGGACAATCTGTTGCTGCTTTCAGTTCATCCTGAAGGGTAACCGTTTTTGGCGTTCGATGCCGCTGGTGCCATTTGGACATCAAAGGGCCCGGACCTCTTAGCTTGCATGTTAATGGGTGAAGACATGGATTGAGCGGGGGTTGTCGCGGTTGATGAGGTGACCAACCTGTATGGTGTCCTCGGGTTATCGAAGAGGAACCACAGATTTAACAGTCTACTGGCGTGGAAGAAGATTGGGTTAGCGATCTACACCGGGCACAGTCGGGCCAAGGCTGGAATCAACACCAACCCGAACGCCAAGCCTGACCCCTGAAGCGGGTAAACAAAGCACGGAATGCCCTCTATATTCAGATCAAGTCGATATGACAAACTCGCTTCGAGTTGTGTGTTTGGCGTATGACTTGATGAAATCCCGGACAATTATCAAGGAGAAACATAGGGAGAAACTCGGAATGGAGGAGGTTTGGCAAGGCAGTGGACAACACTTGAACGCCAGGGATCACGCCACCCGACCTTGATGAATCACGACTTGTAGGTATGCACCACGACCCGCCACGGGAAAAAGCAAGACGACGTCAAAATGAACTTTTTCGAACCTGTCCCTAACTCTATAGACCCTAGCTCCATTCCCTCTAACATTTAGGAGAGCCTTCTAACCAGAATGCAACGCCAAATAATGTAATAGTAAAACTATTGACCGACCAAGCAACCAAGACAACGCCGAGCTCCCAAGAAGTTAAAGGCAACGCAGAGCAGTTGGGGTGCTTCTATGAAGATAAAGAAAATACAAGGAGGACCATCTCCTAAAGGGTCGTACAGGAAGTGAAATCGATCACACTCCTTCGGGCATAATGACTGACATATCGGTAGCGCGTGGCGAGTGTGTTAGGGGGCCGGTATAGTAATGGCGTCCATGGGTATACCAGAAACCGAGGGCAAAAATGAGAACGAAGAAAAAGACAACTATGGCGTAGTTCATCTGGAGGACATATTAGCATTACCCCATCCTCTGTAGGTGGAGCCCAAGTGGGAGAAGATGGCGGTACTTACATTCTCAGGTGTAACAGGTAGCCGCGTCGGGAAGAAGAAGATCACGGCCATGAACGTATTCCAGGCAACCGCAAACGCATTGACCCAGATACTGTATTTGCCCATATGCCAAGGCCCCTTCTGCATGCGCCCATAGACCATCTTGCAAATGATGGGTATGACATAGGACACGTTCAATGCGACCGCACACACATTGAAGACGGCGCCAATGGCAGTACTGCTTGCTAAGCCGAGAAGATTGATGATAATCTCTAGAACAGCATACGTCCACACGGCGATAAGGGGAGTTTGTGAGCGTTTGGAGATGCGGACCCAGATATGAGAGAAGGGAAGAAGGTTGTCGCGGGAGAGGGCGAAAATGGTCCGACTGCCGGCTTGTATACCAGGGATTGCGACGAGATTCATCACGCCGAAGCCGCAGAGTGTGAAGACAATTGCGGGAGCACGGCCCATGCCATTGAAGAAGAGTTGTGCGACCTTGTTATCGACAATGTTAGTTTTGGAGAGGTCAGAACATGGAACCTTGGCTTGGGTAAACTCACCGGTTGGCCACTGGGGCTATTTATCAGGTCTTTGGGGTCGCCCATGCAGACAACCAAGACCAGGTTGAAAAAGAATCCAATAACATAAGTGAACGTGGTCGCATTGGCAATGGCCCTAGGTACAACCATCTGAGGGTTCTTTGCTTCTTCAGCAATGCTTTCCTCGAGTCAGCATTATGGCTACTTTCATCATCCATGGGTCAGCCCACAAACTTACCGAGCTGTACCATCACAGCCAGTCATGATCCAGGCTGGCGTAAGGCATCCAAAAAGAAAGGCAAAACCAGGAGGGCACCAGCCCGATGAAGGCTGGAAATCGGTAAAGGCATATTTGAGATCGTGCATATCGTGCCGCTTCTGGACCAACAAGGTAACACAAGCGCCGAGTAGAACACTCATGTGGAAGACAACATAGCCGCTTGTTAACCGGTTCAACCAAGCCGTCGGTAGAGTGTTGATCATGGCATGAATAATGGTAAGCCCTATCATGACACCCACAACATGGGTTGGTGTGGGCACGTAGCTGAAGTTGGATGTAATCGAAACAGCTGCAAGAAGCATCTGGCTCGCGGCATATTCGGTAGAGGCACCACCTGCAACGGTACCTACGAGATTGAGATAACCTTTTTCAGATCTGGTCAGCAACATGGGAGAGACGAGGGTGTCGTAGACATGGAACTTGCCGGCAATCCAACATAGGAAGGGAACTTGCTCTTCAGGAGCGAGAAACTTCAAGGTGAAGTACATGGCCCCGGAACTGGGGTAGGCAGATGCGATCTCAGCGATACTGTATGCAAGTGCCCACCCGCCAGCGCCGCCAATGATCCAACTCCACATGATAGCAGCCGCACCTCCGGCTTGCAGGCCGTATATCCATGTCGACATGAGTGTGCCATATACTCCAGATATGCTCATAGCAAAACTGAAGCTGGACCACCTTGAGAACTCGCGTTTGAATACCTAGAGGTATGATATGTTAGTAGAAGCCCAAAGTATTCGGGAGAGCGAGGCCCTCTGATACTAAACTCACTGGTGTATAACCCAACGCCTCCAGCGCCTTATCGCCACTTTCGATAGAGCTTGTTGATGGGGTTGAAGCTGCAGCTTCGCCAGAAGATGGAGTGCTTTGCCGGGTCATTTCAGTAATCTGGATGGTGGCGTCTGCCGATTTGTTTGGTGGTGAAAAAGACATGGTGGCACAAATGGTGCCGATGGGCTTTATGTAAAGGGATCTTGGTACAGAATCTTCACCGGATTCGATATCAGATCGGGGCTTGAGTTCCCCTCTTGCGAAGCGTTGTGTTCCATAGACAAACAATGACAACGGGATGGCCGTGATCTTATATGGACGACACCAATTAATACGGTTCTGACCGCCACATTCAACACGAGTCGCTCACTGAGATATTGGGCACTTTGACCTTCGTTCTCTGGTGAACCACCCAGCACAGTTCAGGTATCTGATGTTCGAGGCATAGTAAGAAGACCAGGAAACAATCCTTGTGGGGCTGATTCTTCCAGACATGCACTTTTGTTGCATGCACGGGCGTGCCTCAGAAACCGTACATGTGGGTTGTGCATCGACGGGCTCAATCCTTGCGGTGACAAGTTCGTCTGGAGCTCTTTAGCTGAAGGCTAGACCCAATAAGTAGTTCGTCCCATAGTGTCGTCCAAGCTAAGGGCCGAGACCCAGGACTTGTCACGGTTGAGTCTTTTGTGCTCGAGTCTCGAAAGCTGATACTCGATCGGTCAAGGCGATAGACACCGCCTGGGTCTTGCCCTGGCCAGTCCGTGACGGTGAGTTTCGAAAGACGTTAGTGTCCTCTTCAGGCTTCCATCTCCCTTTCCTGGTCTTCTGATTTGGGAATCTTGTAGTAAAAGGTAGCCGTCTGATTGTTGATGCCCCCGGACGGAGGTGAAATAGTCGCGTCCTGCCCATAGTAAGACCCGCTTATCCGCCCGTGATCGAGGTATTCCGATGTCGGCACTCGTCGGCTTGGGTCGGTTCAAATCGGTTTGGTCACTTGATCCCTTCTTTTCCTCGAATGTGTGGTGCTTCAAAAATCTTCGCCGTGATGATGTCTGCGAAAGAATGGCGCACGATGTTGTAAGGCCTGTAGGATATCGGTTTGGTGGTTTCGTAGCTTGTTGTGCGTCAAGGGCTCCACCTAGTACACCAGGAGGCTTTGGATTATCGTGAACGATTGTGAAGGTATGGAAGTTTGACTAGTATGGAGTGTTGGATGTCAGCGAAAGATTGCCAACACATCTAGAACACTACTTGGGGCAAGAGGGTTCGCCAGCAGAGCCCCTCAATCACCGTCTCTCATTCGTCCTGGCGTTACCGACCAATGGGCATCTATACCCACATACTGTATCCATGCTCGTAACAACCAAAATCATCGGTCACTCCTGAAATGGTCCAGACTCTAATACAGGCGGTGTATGCATTGGTCACGCTTTAAGCCAACTTTTTAGACCCACGGCTCGAACGGTCTCCCAGGGGCAGCTTACCTGTTCGAACGTACAGTTCTTGCGAGTCGCGCAGTGGCCGGAAATATATTCGCTTTTGAGTTGAATGATGATAACGTATTGATGTAGCCAATTGTTGGGTCTGGAAGTTTGATGTCGACTAAGACGTGCTGTCGGGTTGGGCGACGCAAGGGCTCGTGGGCCGGATATCGTGATAGGGCTCTAAGGCGTCGAATAAAGCTACTAAAGTAACGTATGGACGGTGAACTTATCAATGAACGGAATCAATTCATTGTGTAAAGGTATTCACTTTCAGAAATGGGTTTCCTGCAGTTTGGTGGTTGCTGGCAGAAGTGTCCCCAGGCGACGCTTTGCTTGGATGTCTGGCATTCTGTGAATTACTGATGGAGCTTAGATAAGTACTTAGCATCACCTACCTAGTATGGGATCCCTCGCTCTGCCGCATATTGTCCCATGGATTGCGAGCTGCCGCGTCCGACCAGTCGCGCCTACCTGCCCGAAGAGCTGTAAATTCCCCCAACAGCAGTTGGTTGGGTGGCTGGCAACGGAACCTCGTCTGTTACATAGAATCTGCGGGTTAGGGTTGTTGGGGTATGATTTTCCGACTTTTTGTGATCCGAGTCTGCTACGGACCAGCGGCTCGGGTCTGACTTGACTTGACAGGTAAACTCACTTTAATTCAGAAGGCAGATGTCTCGCTTTGAACACGGGTGAGTACCAACGTAGAGCTTAAAATCAACAACACCAACGAGCAGCACCGGCTCGGTTGCCGGAGGCTTTGACCCACTTATCGGTAGGTCGGTGTCCGCTTATGTCGACTGGGTCAATACATCTGGTAGAGGTACCCCGGGGATCCGACGCCGAAGGTTTCCATTGCTCCAAATGCAGTATGCAGGAACACATTTGACAGAGCCAATTCACAAGCACGTCGTTCGTTGTATACCAGATTTGATGATGATGACGTGTTTGAGAAATCTCAAATCGACTGTAAATACAGGCGGGGTCAATCTAAGGCCAGTTGCCATGCCAAGGGACCGAAATTCTGAGAGGCTAAGGACTTATGTACGGTGAAGAGGCGCAAAAGTTGTCCTCGTGGTGACGCTATGCCTTTAGCAGATTGAGGCACTTAAGTCGTTTTCCGACAGATATTATATCTTATGTGGAGGACCTCGTCGATATACCCCACAGCAGCGGCAGCTTGCTTTAGCGACCAGGTATATATTCTTGGGGCCTGATCGGCTCGCGTGACCGTGACCGCGTAACCGTAACCTTTTAGGTTATACACAAGCCAAGACCTTAATATGGATCCAATTATCCCTATATATACGAGCAGAATCTATATAAATGGATCCAAAAAGAGGTTACGTTTTGTATAAAATAGATGCGTAACCTTTTTTTAAAATCTCTTTATACTAGTATAATAATAAATTAAAGGCGCATTAGTAAGAGTAAACTAATCCTTATAAAGTATAATAATTAGCTATCGCACGTTAAAAGCGGTATAGATGCCCCTATTTATATATTTACTACCCTATCTATTAAAGAGGTTATGTAAAGTACCTTCGAGGTATTTTATATAACCCGTAACCTCTTTAAAATAAATATAATTATCATAGAGCGGTCGGAAAGTAGGTAATTTTATAATAATTTATAGCGCGGTATTATACTAATTGCGGGGATTTTTAATTATAATACGTAATTGTACGACCGTTCGTATATATTATTATAAATATAGACTATACTATTAATTAATAATAGTAATTTATATAGGAAATGTAGTAGAGTAACTAACTATATTAAACCTATGTTAGTAATAATAGTAGGAAACGAGGAGTATATTTAAATAATAGAGGATAAGGATAAAGGGGGGGAGGAAGAAGCCTATTAAAAGAGAATTATATTATTTATTATAATTTATATTATTACTACTACTATTACTTTAATAGAAGGAAGGTAAAGTAATAACCTTAAGATTATTAACGAAGGCGGCCTAAAAGCTAATATTATTAAAGTATAATACCTATTGAGTAGCTATAATAAGCGATTTTTTAAGTTTTTTCGTATAATAAAAGTAAAATTTATAGCTCTAGTAAGGTAAATATAAAAGAACGGTAGTATATATAATACTAAATACTAAATTATTAAATTTAAATTAATAATCTTTATTTAAATTATTATATTTAACGAAATTTAACGGCAAATAATTTACTACTTCGTAATAATCCAATCGACGGTATTGAATATTATTACTCAAATAATACCGGTCTTTATTAAACTTTATACCGAATTTGTAGTTTAATTAAATAATAATTATATAGTATAAAAAATCGAGCTCGTTGTAGGTAATTAGCGGTTTAGTAGTACGATCGGTACTATCGATAGTATTTATATTTATATTAAAGTACTAATAAAGGATTAAAACCGCTAATATAATAGAAAGGAATTTATTTTATAGAACGTATTTACTATAATATAATTTAATAATACTTTTTCGTACGTACTAACTAACGTAGAAAGGTTGATACAAAACGTAAAATTATTTTATATTACCTTATTGTACGGGTTTATATTAGGAGGCTAAGGGGTAACCGCCGGGGAAGGGATACTACAGCGCTACAATACCGACGCTCTATTTCGTTTAACTAAGCTTTCGCTTAGAAGTATTGCAACGGCCGGTGCCCTTTTTCGCCTAATTAATTTTCGGCTTAGTAGTATTAGAGTATTTAATAAGATAGGTTCGTAGGAAGGATAATCCGGCGCTACGTTAGGGCGGTACGCTAGTATAGGACTCTATAATTCTTAATTACAACGGAGTAGAATTTATATTAGTATTAAAGAGCCTCGAAGGAGCTTTATTCTTTATAAATAGTAATTATTAATATATTTTTAAATTAACCTCTAATTTACTATCCCCTATATATAGTTACAATTGTAATTACTTTAGCCTACCTTCTTCCTACGTCCTAATAAATTAATAGCTCTTCTTCTAGGAATTAAACTAATATTATTAAAATATATATATATAGTAATCGGTTTATTTCCTATACTATTAAAATAATCCCTTGTCCCTTTTGTACTTTTACCCCTTTAATTACTATAATTAAAGTCCTATAATTTCTTCTACCTTTATTATAATAATACTAACCTATTATAGAATTTATTAAGGTAAATAATAATAAAGATTATTCTTTTATACTACCCTAGGTTTTCTATTTGTACTTTTAAATATTTAAAACCGACGAACTTATATATAAATAATAATTATTCAAATTCCGGTCCGCTATAATTGAACTCCTCTTAAATTATTTTCTTTTATATATATCTTAATAGGATTAGTTCGCCTTTATAGGCCTTACCGAATAGGATTTAATTAGTAATTACCCCCCTATCCCTACTAAGTTCTATTATTAGAACTATTTCTTTTATAATTAGACTTATATTTTTACTATACTTTCTCTTATTATTCCTTCTTTAATAGCTATTATTATAACTACCCTTCTACCGCTAGCGGCCCTATTTATTTATATTAAATACTACCCTAAGTATAATATTATTAAATTTATAAGCAAAAGTTTCTTTTAATTTTAGAATTACTTCTATAATATTAATATATATTTCTAAAAATATCCCTATATTTCTCTTTCGTTCGCCGTTAATTATATTAAAGGTAATTTTAAAAACATTTAAATTAAATATATATTAGCCTTCCGAAGTAAACCCGGGTATAATACTATTTGTAATACGCCTATATAGAACGACCTTTATACCTTTTTAAAAATCGAATATAATAGTAATATTTAAATTATTGAATAGTCTACTCTTAATAAATTCAAATATATATAATAAAGTACTTTCGAAATAATTTACAATTTTTATAACCGTTATTATATTAAAGAATTTAATTTCTCTTATAATTAGCCGGAGTATATTCGGGTCGTTATTTAAATTAATCGGTTATATTTTTTCTTTAAATAAAGCGTCCTTTCGACGGCCGGTATTAATATAATAAACGAAATAATAGTATACATAGAACGGTTAGAGGGCTTAGAAAGTATTAAACTATTTATATTATATTATTAGAATTAAACGTTTTTAAAGTATATTTAACCGTCTTCTTCGTTTCAATTTACTTTTACTTCTTCGTTAAATATTCTCCCCCCTACGTTCTATAATATTAATCCTTCCAATTTCCCCTATCGCCCCCTCCTAATTTTTTAAATAAATTTTAATTTTATTTACTCCTTTTATAATTAGAAAAACTATACGTATAATTATTATATTCAATTAAAACTATTAAATATTTATTATAAATATAATATAATAGGCTATTTCGTATTAATATACCTAAATTAAATTTACTTTAATTATAGCGAAGTTAATTACTAAATATAAAATTACCTTATCCTTACGGGTACTCCGCTATATAATATAAATATTATATTAATTATAATTAAAGCGGCGGTTATATCCATTTAGGATAATACAAATAAGTTATAGTTATATTTAGAAACGATATTATTAGTAAAGATTTATAGAAATTAATAGTATATATAAAGGTTAATAGATTCGGGCGTAGAACTAAATTTAATTCGTAGGCACTTATTCCCATTGAATATAAAAATTAATCCTATACCCTATCGTTTTATTAATTTCTCCTTTTAATCTATTCCTATATATAATTCGATTACTTATTTTATTAAAATATATAATTCTTATAATATTAAATAAACAAAGTAAATTATATTTATTATTATTAAATCCCCGGCTATAGAAGTTATTTTCGGTTACCTCTAGCTTTGTAAATAGAATTCCGATATCGATTAATAGTAGCGGACGTTTTAATTCTAAATTAAAATTTAATAATTTAGAATTAATATAATACCAGCAAAGGAAATATATAATATTATAA
>NW_009799179.1:2533221-2545487 GCF_000213175.1 Neurospora tetrasperma FGSC 2508
AACCGATACTTTATAAACCCTTACCCCCCCATCGAAAATTTTTCGGGTCATATTTAATAATATTTATCCTACTTTAGCCCCCTTATTAGAACTAGTACGGCCGAAGTCCTTAGAATCGTTAGAAGAGTTAAAGAACGAATCCGCCGCTTCTAAATTAATAATCCCGTTAAAGTACGAAGAATTTTAATCGATTTTAGAAATTTTAATAGTATTCCTATTTTAATATAATTACTTAGAGTATTATATTAACTTAATCGACGGAGAATCCGTACTTTAAAGATTAATTTAAATATTAAATATTAAAGAATTAAAAGTATTATAAAAATAATTATTAGAAGCATTCTAGAAGGGGTAAATTCAACCTTTTATTAATCCGGCGGGTACTTTTATTATTTTTATTCTAAAGAAGGGCGGAAAATTAAAATTCTATATTAATTTTAAGGCGCTTAATAAAATTATAAAAAAAATCGAACAGCGTTACCCCCTTATTTAAAAAATCCTAAATTAGTTATTATTAGCGAAAGTCTTTATAAAATTAGATTTAAAGAATGTATACTATAAAATTTAAATTTAGGAAAGAAACGAGGAGAAGATAGCGTTTCGTACAAAATATAAATATTATAAATTTTTAATTATATTAATAGGGTTAATAAATATACTAACAACGTTTTAAACGTATATTAATAATATATTAGTAGGGCTAATAAATATAATATATATTATTTATTTTAATAATATTCTAATTTATAGTAAGAATAAGGAAGATTATAGTAATTATATTAAAAAAGTCTTTTAATAATTGTAAGATTGGAATTTCTATATAAATTTAAGTAAATACAAGTTTTATACAAAGAGGGTATCGTTCTTAAACTATATTATTTCCTTAGAAGGTATTTTAATAGACTTGTAAAGGGTTATAATAATTATAAATTAGGAAGTCCCGTCGAATATTTATAATATTTAAATTTTTTTAAGGTTTATAGGGTTTTATAAATATTTTATAATATTATATTCTAAAGTAACGGCACTTTTAATAGAATTGCTAAAGGGGGAGAAATAGAAGGCGTTCGAATTAATAGAGGAGGCGGAGAAGGCGTTTATAAAATTGAAATAACTATTCTAAAAAGTACTAATATTATATTACTTTAATTTAATATTATAAATTTAAATAGAAATATATATATTAGACTTTATAATTAGGGTAGTCTTTATATAATTATATAGCAATAAATAGTATTTAGTAGTATTCTTTTTAAAGAAGAAATCGTTAGAAGAAATAAAATACAGAATTGGAAATAGAGAATTATTAGCAATTATAAGGGTATTAAAGGCGTAGAAATAATATTTATTATATATAAATAAATTATTTTTAGTAATTATAAATTATTTAAACTTATAATACTTCTAGGAGAAGGAGTAAATTAACGCGAAGTAGAATTGGTAAGTATTAGAATTAATAGTATATAATTTTAAAATAAAATATTATTTAAGGAAATTGAATTTAATAAATAGGTTATTAAAGAAGTTATAGTTGTAGGGGGAGGAGCTAAAGAAGGGAGGTGAATATTTATTAATTAGAATTATCGAAGGGGGTAAAAAAAAGGGTTGAATTATAAAGGAAGGTTAAATATTAGAAATATTAATAAAATAGGTAATTTTAATTAGGAAAAATAATTAGAGGGTGGTAATAGAAGAATAAGAGTAATAATAAAATATTAGTAAAGTAAAGGAAGATTAGGTATTAGAGAATAAAGAAAACGAATTATATAAAGGGTAGTAAAAATTATAGGAGGAGAGTAAATTATATAGGGGGGTAGAGAAAATAAATAAGGATAAAGGATAATATTAAGATGGGCGGGACGTTAAAGAAGAGAATAAAGTTCGTAGGTAAAATTACTATTAAATTGGGAGAGGAAATAAAAGGAATAATTATAGGAAATATAGGTATATATATAATAATAGTAAGGGTATAGAAAAATAATAGGTATTTACTACCGTTAGGGTAGTAATTATTAGAAATATAGAAGGAAGATCTATTTATTATCGAAGAATTATAGAAGAACGGCGAAGGAAGGAGACGAATAAAGAATTAGAAAATAGGGGAAGATAGGACTCTTCGGTATTAATATTAAATTTACGTTTTAAAATATATATAGGCTAAAACTACTCTATACCTATTATAATAATATAATAGCTGGGTATTTAAATTAGAAGAAGACGTTAAAATATATTAATTAATTCTATTACTAATTAACTATTATAACCAATATTAAAATATACGTCCGTAAATACCCGGTATATTAGAAGGCTAAATTATATAATTACTAACTTTATAATTTATTAAAATTATTATTTATCTTAATTATTCCCTAATAAGATATTTTGTATAACTTTATTATTAGGTTATTAAAAATATTCGACTTTATATTTAATTGGACCTACAATATAATTTTAATTATTATTAACCGTTTTACTAAATATATTTTATATATTCTTATTTAAAAGATAATTAACATTCAATAATTTACTTTTCTTTTTTAGCAAAATATATTCTAGTAATTCGGCCTTCTAGATTCTATTATTTCGAATAGAGGTAATTTTTTTACTAATTAATTTTAAAAGACCTACTACGAATTCTTAAATATATATAAACGTTTTAATATAATTTAATACCTCTAAATAGACGGATAAATAAAAAAAATAAAATTAGAATTTAAAATTATATTTTAAATCTTTTATAGGATAAAGCAGACCGATTAGGCTAAAAAATTTATATTAGTTTAATAGACGTATAATAACTATTTTTATACTACTATTAGAAAATCCCTATTAGAATTACTCTTTAGGTATTATCCTTAGAGGCCTATAGATCCGGATTAGGAGTAGAAGATAGTATTCCTTATAATAATTACCGACCGAATTAAAAAATTATTTTAAGGTCGGATAGAAATTATTAAAGCTTTAGGAATTATTAATTAAAGATATATAAAGTAATATAATAAAGCCCGGAAACCGAAGGAATTTAATATAGGGAGCTAAATCTTATTTAATATAAAGTATATTAAATAACGACGCCCGAATACTAAATTAGCCGATAGATTTTTAGGACTATTTTAAATTACCGAAGTAATTAAAAATAAAAAATAGTATATTAACTCGCACTCCCTATATAATATCGAATTTATCTAATATTCCTAATTGCTCTATTAGAACTATACTATAATAACCCTACTATAATAATACTATAAAGAAAAATTATAAATATTAAGGAAGATAATATTTAGTATAAAATTAAATTAATTATAAAGTACCGAAGGTTCGGCTATTAACGTTAATTCTAAATTAAATAGAAGAGGTATTCGGATAATAAGAATTTATAAGTTTTATAAGAGGATATAAATTACCCGGACCTTCTTAAGGACTATAAGGTAAAAGAAGTATAATAATAGAAAGATTAAGGTAGGCTGAATATTAAATTAATAAAAGTTAATTAATTAGAGGTAGGAGAATAACGAATATTCAATATTCGGAAACGTAAAGTAGAAATATAAAATATAAATATAAAATATAAAGTAGAAACGTAAAACGTAGACATAAAACGTATAGTAGAAATATAAAACGTAAATATAAGATATATAATAGAAATATAAAATATAGATGTAAGATATAAAGTAAAGATGTAAAATGTAATTATAAGATGTAAAGTAGAAATGTAAATATAAATGTAAATTAGAGAGAGAAGGTAAATTAGAATTATTATAGAAAATTAATAAGGTATTAGGAAGAATATAATTTAAATTCTCTATTATTACCCTAAAATAAAAAATTCTTTAGCAGTACTAATTATAATCGATATAGAATTAGAATTTACAACTTTAAAAAGAATATTCCTATATATTACCGCGCCTATTAATATTATTAGTAAATATTATTATATACTATTTACTCTTCGTAATCCTCTTTAATAAGTACTAATAATTTATTTAATTTTATATTTATAACTTCTATCTTTTTATAATAATATAATACTATAAGCCCCAATTATAATTAATAGGGGGGGTAATATAAGTTATAGAATTTTATACCGAAATATTTATTAGAGAATTATTATTACTATTAAAAGGATTACTATTAGTAGCTATTAGACCGATATTATTATCAGTATTATTAATAGTGTAATAGCCGAAGCTTTAATACTAATTAATATTAAAATAGTTAGTACGGAGTATACTAAATAAAATTATAGGGAGGTTATTAGCGATTAGGCGTACTTATATTATATCTTAGAAAAATAATATATATTAGTATAAATATTGTAAAGTCTTAGTAGGTAAGAGGGTACTAATATTAACGAAGGCTATAACTTTAGCCGATATAGTTTATAAAGTATTCCGAAAATTATATATATTATAAGGGATTTCTAATATATATTTACCCTACGTTAAAATATATTACAATCTCTTAATAAATTCTAAAGGGTATTAGCAAAGAAGAAGATAAAGAGATAGTAGTAAGGAGGAATTAACCTTTAATTTAGTAAATATATAAGGTAATTAAATAAATAGCTTTATATAAATTAAGGGGATTAATATTAACGAATATTTAAATTAAAATAATACTATATCTTAAGTAAATTAAAGGGCGGATATTACTATAAAAGGTTAGTAGGAAAATATAGGAAGGATAAAATAATATAGTAAATAGAGGATAAAAGAAAAAGGAAAAAAATAGTACCGATCGGGCTCGAGGGCGAAGTAGCAATTTATACGTAGAATAGCGGTTAAAGTATATATATTTATAGCGGGGGCCAATTCTAGCAAAATAAAAAGAGTAATTAAAATAACCTTAGAGCTAAATAGGGAAGAAAAGCCGGCGAATTTATTAAGGGAGGAGGTAGTAAATATAATAATAAAAGTAAAAATACGAGAGGAAAGAAGGAAAAAGCGAAAAGGGTAAGTAAAAGGGATATTATATAAACGAAGGAGGAGGTCCTTATACAAATATAAATCGAGGTAAATAAATATAAATTTAGGTAAACGAATATAAAAGGAGGTAAAATAAATAAAGCTATAGGTAATAATATACTATAAAAGAAGGAATAAATAAGGGAGAATAAAATGAATATAAATAATAGAGAGAGAAGAATAAGATAAATAGACGGTAATTATAAATATAGCGGATTAGGAAGGAAGGAGGTAAATAGAAAGTATACATTCCGGAGTAAGTTAGTAAAGTATAATAAATAGTTAGGAATAATAAAATTAGAACGGAAGGCGTAATAATAGGGCTAGATCGAAGATAAAGGGTAGGATAATTAAATAAGCGCTATATAAATAGGAGACGTTCGTAGAAGAAAGGGAATATAGGATTATAGAAGGTATAAATATTTTAGGGAGTAAAGGAACGGATAGTTAAAAGGAAGAGTACGGATATTAGAATTAAGAAAAGGGAATAGAGGTCTTATAGATAGAATTTATAAGGGGGGGGATTATATTAGGATACTTTAGGCCCTCTAATACTACAACGCTAACGCTTATAATCTAACTAACTTTATTAAGCGAGGGTTTTAAATAACTAATAATAGTAACTAGCTATAATTATTGTAATTAAACTACTAATACCTTAGGCGAAGGTTTTAAATAATTAATAATAATAATTATTAATAGTTATCGCAATTAGACTACTAATATCTCAACTTATCCTTTAGTATTTTTATTTAATTATTAACTTAAATTAGTTAATTATAATACTTTAAGTTCTTTAGTACTATAATACCGACGCTCTCTATTATTTTACTAAATTTCTACCTAGAAGTATTACACTAACCGATATTTTCTTACACCTTATTAAACTTCTACCTAAAAGTATTATACTAATTAATATTCTCTAATATTTTATTAAACTTTTACTTAAAAGTATTATACCGATTAACGTTCTTTCGTATTTTATTAAATTTCTACTTAAAAGTACTACACCGACCGACGCTCGCTATTGCTATAGAAATTCCAAAGATAGAACCTATAAGGAGGGGGGTTATATTAAGAAGCTAAAGAATAACTATCGGAGAAGGAATATTATAGCGCTATAATACCAACGTTCTATTTTATTTAATTAAACTTTCGCTTAGAAGTATTATAACGGCCAATACCCTCTTTCGCTTAATTAATCTTCAATTTAGTAATATTAAAATATTTAACGAAATAGGTTCGTAAGAAAGATAATCCGGCGCTACGTTAGGGCGGTATATTAATATAGGACTCTATAATTCTTAGCTACAATAGAATAGAATTTATATTAATATAAAAGAGGTTTAAAGGAGCTTCGTTCCTTATAATCTATAACTATTAATATATCTTTAAATTAACCCCTAACTTACCGTCCCCTACGTATAGCTACAACCGTAGTCAGTTCAGCCTACCTTCCTCCTACGTCCTAACAGTTTAAAATACCCTTTAAACGATTTTACTTAGCCGATACGGGCTTTAATTAATAAAAAGGTATTTTAATTCTATTCCCGGTAGTATAATACTATTTCTAAGATTAGAGAGATACTTTAGGTAATAAATAGCTTATAATAAAGAAGGAATTATATAATTTAAAGTATGGTATAAATTGTATATTAGTCGAATAAACGTTCGGTTAATTAAAAAAAATAGCGAAGTTAATACGAGAGTCAGTACCCAAATACCCTATTAATACGTAAATCGACTTTATATATACTGTAACGGGTCTATATAATTTTATTTATTATTAGCGCTACTAATTAATGAAAGAGGAGGAAGAATTACTTACTCAATTATTAGTATTAATAAAAAGACGTACTAATAAATACTTTCTTAATAATCCTATTACTATACGAGTTTAAATTGTAAATGGATTATAGAAACTATAGTAGTAATATTTCTAAGGGAGGGGAAGGAGGGGGTAAGAATATAAAAGAGAATAAATTTAATTTAATTTATTAATTAATTAAAAGTATATAAAGTACTAATAGTCTATCAGGATGTAGGAAGAAGGTAGGCTGAAGTAACTACAGTTGCGGCTATACGTAGGGGATAGTAAATTAGGGGTTAATTCAAAAATATATTAATAGCTACCGATTATAAAGAACAAAGTTCCTTCGAACTTTTTTTATATTAATATAAATTCTATTCCGTTATAACTAATAATTATAAAGTCCTATACTAACGTACTACTACAATACAGCGCCGGATTATTCTTCTTACAAACCTATTTCGATAAATATTCTAATACTATTAGGCCGAAGATTAATTAGGCGAAAGAGAGTATCGGTCGTTATAATACTTCTAAGTAAGAATTTAATTAAATAAAATAATATATTAATATTATAGCGCTATAATATCCCTTCTCCGGCGGTTACCCCTTAACCTCTTAATATAACCCCCCCCCCCCTTTATAAGTTCTATCCTCGGGACTTTTATAATAATAATAAGCATCGGTCGGCGTAGCGCTTCTAAATAGAAGTTTAGTAAAATGTAAAAGAACGTCGGTCAGTATAATACTTTTAAGTAGAAGCTTAGTAAAACGCTAAAGGATATTAATTAGTATAACGCTTTTAGGTAGAAGTTTAGTAAAGTAATAGAGGGCGTCGGTACTACGGTATTAAAAAGCTTAAGGTATTATAGTTAGCCGGTTTAAATTAATAATTAAATAAAGATATTAAAGAATAAATTAAAATATCCGTAGCCTAACTATAATAATTATTGCTAGCCGCTATTATTAATTATTTAAAACCTTCGCTTAAGGTATTAATAGTTTAATTATAATAATTATAATTAGTTACTATGATCGGTTGCTTAAAACCTTCGTTTAATAGGGTTAGTTGGATTACGAACGTTAGCGTTATAATACTAGAGGGTTTAGGATATTTTAATATAACCCCCCCCTTTATAGGTTCTATCTACGGGACTTCTATTCCTTTCCTCCGACTCTAATATCCGCACTCTTTTCTTTACCCGTCTATTCCTTTATTTCTTAAAGTATTTATACCTTCCGTAATCTTATATTCCCTTCCCTCCGCGAATATCTCTTATTTATATAGCGCTTTCCTAATTATCCCGCCCTATATTTTCAATTTAACCCTATTATTATACATTTTATTTTAATTCTATTACTCCTAATTATTTACTATACTCTATTAATCTATTCTAAATTATATACTTTCTATTTATTTTCTTCCTTCCTAACCTTCTACGTCTATAGTTACTACTTATTTATCCTATCTTTCTCTCCCTACTATTTATATTCGTTTTACTCTCCTTATTTACTCCTTCCTTCTATAGTATATTACTATTTACGGCTTTATTTACCTTACCTCCTTTTATATTCGCCTACCTAAATTTATATTCGCTTACCTTAATTTATATTTATATAAGGACCTCCTCCTCTATTTATATAATATCCTTTCCGCCTACCCTTTTCCGCCTCTTCCTTCTTCCTTCTTATATTTTTACTTTTGTAACTATATCTATTACCTCTTCCCCCGACGAATTCGTCGGCTTCTCTCTCCTATTTAATTCTAAGGCTGTTTCGGTTACTCCTTCGCTAAAGCTAGCCCCTATTACGGACGTACGTACCTTTACTACTATTTTACGTACGAACCGCTGTTTTATTTTCGAACTTAATTAGTATACTCTTTCTTCCTCTTTTATTCTTTGTTTACTATATTACTCTATCCTCTCTACGCTTTTTTATTAACTTTTTATAGCAATATCCGCCTTCTAACTTACTTAGAATATAATATTACTCTAATTTAAATATTTATTAATATTAGCCCTTTTAATTTATATAAAGCTATTTATTTAATCGCTTTATATATTTACCAATTTAAGGGTTAGTTCCTCCTTTTTATTATCTTTTTATTTCCTTCTTCGCTAATACCCTTTAGAATTTATTAAGAGATTGTAGTATACTTTAATATAAAGTAAATATATATTAAAAATCCTTCGTAGTATATATAACCTTTAGAATACTTTATAGGTTATAGCGGCCGAAATTATAACTTTTATTAATATTAGTACCCCTTTACTTACTATTACTTTGTAACGCTTATATTAATATATATTATTTTTCTAAAATATAATATAAATACGCTTAATTGCTAACGGCTTCCCTATAATTTTATTTAATATATTTTATATTAATTATTTTAGTACTAAATAATACTAAAGCTTTAATTATTATATTATTAATAATACTAATAATAACGTCGGTCTAATAATTATTAATAATAGTCCTTTTATTAATAACGGCGGTTCCTTAATAAGTATTTTAGTATAGGATTTTCCTACCCGCGTTACCCCTTTTACTAATTATAATTAGGGCTTATAGCGCTATATTATTAATAGAAAATTGGAGGCTATAAATACGAAATTAAACGAACTATTAGTACTTGCTAAGGAGGATTATAAGGAGTAAATAATATATAGTAGTATTAATTAGTAATATTAATAAGTATAGTAGTATATAGGAATATTCCTTCTAAAATTGTAGGTTCTAATTTTAAATTAATTATAATTAGTACTACCGAAGAATTTTTTATTTAGAAGTAATAATAGAAAATATAAGTTATATTCTTCTTAGCGCCTTATTAATTTTCTATAATAATTCTAATTTACCTTCCCTTTCCAATTTATATTTGTATTTTATATTTCTATTTTACGTTTTACGTTTGCGTTTTATATTCTTACTATACGTTTTATATTTGTATTTTACATTTTTACTTTGCGTTTTATATTTATATTTATATTTTATATTTTTACTTTATATTTTACATTTGCGTCTTACGTTTTTATTTTGCGTCTTTAAACGTTAAATATTCGTTATTTTCCTACTTTTAATTAATTAATTCTTATTAATTTAATATTCGGCTTACTTTAATCTTTCTACTATTATACTTCTTTTATTTTGTAATTTTAAAGAAGGCCCGGGTAATTTATATTTTTTATGAAACCTACGAATTTTTATTATTTAAATACCCTTTTTATTTAATTTAGAATTAATATTAGTAGCCGAACCCTTAGTATTTAATAATTAATTTAACTTCGTACTAAATATTATCCTCTTTAATATCTACTACTTTTCTTTATAGTATTACTATAGCGGAGTTACTATAATATAGTTCTAATAGGATAATTAGGAATATTAAATAAATTCGGTATTATATAAGGAGTATAAATCGGTACATTATCCTTTTATCCCCAATTATTTTAGTAATTTAAAATAGTCCTAAAAATTTGTTGGTTAATTTAACGTTCGGGTATTATTATTTAATATACTTCGTATTAAATAAGACTTAATTCCCTATATTAAATTCCTTCGGCTTCTGGGCCTTATTATACTATTTCGTATATCTTTAATTAATAATTCCTAAGGTTTTAATAATTTTTACCCAGCCCCGAAGTAATTCCTTAATTTAGTTGGTAATTACTATAGGAAAAATTATTTTCTATCCCTAATTCGGATTTATAAACCCCTAAGAATAATACCCGAAGAGTAATTCCGATAAAGATTTTTTAATAACGGTATAAAAGTAATTATTATATATCTATTAGGCTAGTATAAATTTTTTGGCCTAATCGGTCTATTCTATTTTATAAATAATTTAGAAATATAATTTTAGATTTTAATTTTACCTTTTTATTTATCTGTCCGTTTAGGGGTATTAAATTATATTAAAACGCTTACGGATATTTAAGAATTTATAGTATATTCTTTAAAATTAATTAGTAAAAAAGCTACTTTTATTTTAGATGATAGAATCTGGAAGGCCGAATTATTAGAATATATTTCGCTAAAAAAAGAAAGTAAATTACTAAGCGTCGATCGTCTTTTAAGTAGGAATATATAAAGCGTATTTAATAAAATAATTAATAATAATTAAAATTATATTATAAATCCAATTTATAGTATAACCTATTTTAAATTCTACCTTTGATTCATCGGCCATTTAGACTTCTAATTCTATATATTATATATTATCGAATATTATATTATTACTCCTTTTAGCGTCCTTACTTTTTAGTTTACTTAAAGCGTCAGGTACTATATTTAAGTACTTAGGGAGGTAATAAACCTTTAAATTATATTATAATAGGTATATAGATACGTTAATTAAATATTTTAAGCGGTTATACTAAAATAGGGGTACTACTAACGCTTCGAAAATTAATTAGAATTCTTTGTATTCCAGTAGGATTATTGGTTCGGGAATAGTAGATTCGCTCTTTAGTTCCTCTAATAATTCTAAGAACTTTAGCCGTATTAATTCTAATAAAAGTACTAAAGTAGGGTAAATACTATTAAATATAACCCGAAAGATCTTTAATAGGAAGGTAAGGGTTTGTAGGGTATTAATTAATTTTAATATAATAAATAGGGTTATAAATTTAATTACTAAAGAAAAGGGAATTTCGAAGGGGATATTCGTATATATAGGAGGGCGAAAACCCTTTTTTAATTTCGCTATCTCCCGGGGGTTTAATAGTTGAATTAAATTCTATTATAGCCTTATTAGGATAATTATAGCGTTATATATTTCCTTTACTAGTACTATATTTAATTCTAGGTTATTAACCTTAATATAAAATTAAAATATCTACTATTACTAATTAATATTAGGGTTCTACCTATAAAATTAAGGATAATTAAAAATAATTTCTATAATTAGGAATTTAATAATAGTAAATATAATTTGCTTCGTCCGTTTAATATTATAAGAATTATATATTTTAATAAAATAGGTAATTGAGCTATATATAGGAATAAATTGAAGGAAGAAATTAATAAAATAATAGGGTATAGGATTAATTTTTATATTCGATAGGAATAAATACCTACTAATTAGGTTTAATTCTGCGCCCAAATTTATTAACCCTCGTATATACTACTAATTTCTATAAATTTTTATTAATAATATCGTTTCTAGGTATAATTATAATCTATTTATATTATCCTAAGCGGGTATAATTATTACTTTAACTATAATTAGTATAGTATTTATACTATATAACGGGGTATTTATAAGAATAAGGTAATTTTATATTTAATAGTTAACTTTATTATAATTAAAGTAAATTCGGTTCTAGTATATTAATATAAAATAGTCCGTTATACTATATTCGTAGTAAGTATTCGGTAATTTCAATTAAGTATAATAACTATACGTATAGCCTTTTTAATTATAGAAGGAATAAATAAAATTAAAATTTATTTAAAAAAATAGGAGGGCGCGATAGGAGAAATTA
>NW_009799179.1:2545550-2550901 GCF_000213175.1 Neurospora tetrasperma FGSC 2508
TCTTTAAGAAGCACGAAGGTTATTCTACGTAGGCGTATTGTAAATAGCGTTATACCCGGATTTACTTCAAAAGGTTAATATATATTTAATTTAAATATTTTAAAATTACCTTCGATATAATTAATAGTGAATAAGAGGGAAGTATAAGGATATTTCTAAAAGTATATATTAATATTATAAAAGTAATTCCGGAATTAAAAGAAATTTTATTTATAAATTTAATAATATTATACTTAGGGTAATATTTAATACGGGTAAATAGGGCTACTAGCGGTAGAAAGGTAATTATAATAATAATTATTAAAGATAGAATAATAAGGGGAAATATAGTAGAAATATAAATTTAATTATAGAAGAAATAATTCTGATAATAAAAATTAATAGAAATAAGGGGGTAATTACTAATTAAGTCCTATTTAATAAAGTTTACGAAGGCAAACCAATCCTACTAAAATATATATAAAGGGAAATAATTTAGAAGGAATTTAATTATAGCGAATTAGGATTTGAATAATTATTATTTATATATAAACTTATTGGTTTTAAATATTTAAAAGTATAAATAAGGAATTTAAGGTAATATAAGAAAGTAATCTTTATTATTATTTACTTTAACGGTACTCTATAGTAGGCTAATATTATTATAATAAGGGCGGAGGAGGTTATAGGACTTTAATAGTAATAATTAAAGGGGTAATAGTATAAGAAGGACGAGGGATTACCTCAACGGTATAGGAAATAGACCGACCGCTATATATATATACTTTAATAGTATTGGTTCAATTCTTAGAGGAAGAACTATTAATTTATTAGGACGTAGGAGGAAGGTAAATTAGAGTAATTACAATCGCGGCTATACGTAGGGGATAGTAAGTTAGGGGTTAATTTAAAAATATATTAATAGCTACCGACTATAAAGAATAAAGCTCCTTCGAATTTCTTTTATACTAATATAAACTCTACTCTATTATAATTAATAGTTATAGAGTTCTATACTAGTGTACTACTATAATACGGCGCCGGATTATCCTTCCTACGAACCTATTTTAATAAATATTTTAATACTATTAGGCCGAAGATTAGTTAGGCGAAAGAGGGCATTGGTCATTACGATACTTCTAAGTAAGAGTTTAGTTAAATAAAATAGTACGTCGGTATTGTAGCACCGTAGTATCCCTTCCCTAGCGGTTACCCCTTAGCCTCCTAATATAGTCTATTTTTAAATTTTAATGTTTCGATTTATAAAGGAATATACTAGAGAGTGTTAAAATATAGAACGATTGTAATGTCAATTTGTTCTGCTAAAACGGGAGTTAATATATATTAAAATTTTTAAATTAATATAATACGCTATATTAAAAGTATACGGGCTATTAGAAATAATAAATATCTATAAACAATCTGGGGAAGTAGCTCTTATAGACCCTAATTATATATTAATATATTAAAAATCCGACTTTTTGAACTTAATAGAAATTTCAAGATTTCTAATATTTTTAAATATAAATAATTAACCCCCTCTATTCTATTTTATTCTATTCTAATCTACTTATTATTATTACCGCGCGCCCTCCTCTCGAATCTAATTACCCTTACTAACTATTTTAATTTAATAGATTTAAATATATTATTTATTACGTTCTATAAAATAGCCTCTTTCTTTATTAATTTCTAAAATATATTAATAATTATTTCTAGCGATAAATCCTTCACGAAGTTAATTTAGAAGTTTAATACCGCCGTTTTAATATTGACTGCGCTAATTAATTTTATATTATTAATCGATTTAATTACCTCGCTAATAAATCTCGTAATTAGAGTACTACGTTACCTAATAAATATTTTTTTAATTAATTACGTCGATATAATATAGGATAAAATTTAAAACCTATTATCCCCCTCCTCCTCCGGTTCGCTGTTACTATCTTTATTACTCTAGAGATTGGGGTTAGCGGCCTTCTATTAGGAAGTACGCTTTACTACCTACTTCTTTTATACTCTCTCCGCACAGATTTCCTTCTTTTTGACGGTAATTATTTTATAGTATTAGTAAAGGGGAGGAAATAATAGTAAATCTTTATTACTATTATTAATTATAGTTTATATTAACTGGATAAATAATTTAATTATTCATTTATCTATAAAGATACTTATTGAAATAAAGTAACCGTTAGTATCACTAAGTACGTATATACCCGACTTTATTTAGCTATTTTTATTATAGGGCATTCTTAGTAGATACCTAGATGCTCTGTCTTGTTATAGCAGCTGCTCACTAGAGCGTATAGTCTATTATATAAGAGTACTTATCCTATTAACCTCTATTAAGGTTAACGGATTATTAATTAATATTATACCAACCTTATATTTATTTTACTTATACTTAGTAAAATTATATCGAAGTTCTAGGTTGAGGCTTATAATAGCTCTTATCTTTAGCTTCTTTTAATAAGACTATCGTTAACTATTATATATCATTATTCTATCCAATAATTAATTACTTACTTTATCTTTCTCTATTATTATTACTTATAAAATATATCTTCACGTAATAAGTAGTACCTATAGCTCAGTTTCAAACCAATTTTATTATTCCTTACGTCTCTTCCTTTTGTTGAAGGGGGAAATATATTAAATTTAATAATAATTTATTAGATTTACTAAATATTATTTAGCTTTTGCCTATTTAAATTAAATATTTATATTTTCTATTCCTTAGAGTTCCCCTTTTTTTACTACTTTATTACTATTTAATTAAGTCTAAAGGCTAAATTGAATAATAATAAAGACCGACTAAGTAGACTCCTAAATAGTTTTTACCTTCAAGGAGGAAAGTTTAATATATAAAGTATATTAGATTCTTAAATTTATTATATTTGAGTTGTAGCTTTACTATAAGGAAAGACTTTAGCTTTTAGCTACTAAATTACTTATTAAAACTATATAGCTATACTTGAATAAAGGAACCGGTTATATTGAAATTGAACTTAACTAGACTACTAATATTAATAACGATATTTATAATAAAGGATAGATTATTAATTTGAATATAGTAAATTGTAAAGTTCAATAGGTTTTATATAAATATTATAATTTAATTACTAATTATCCAATCCTAATACGCTAAATTTAACCGTTTATTACTAAAGAAAGCGTATTAGTATAATTATAGAAGAAAAATTAAAAATAATTTATAGCCCGAATTAAGGCGAGTAATACTACTATTTATACTACCGCTTAAATGCTAATTCCCCCTAGTACTAGCAATACTAATATTTACTCCTCACCGGTAAACTTTTCGAATACTATTAGAATAATTAATGTACCAACTATTATTTAGAGAACCTCTATCCGCACGTGGATAAAACTCTATCCGCACGTGGATCCACTTTAGTTTTCTAAGTATAACTTAGCTAAATGAGGTCGGATGAAAGTAAAAGTAGTACCAAATTACTTGTTGATTTTTTGCGAATTTTTGAGTGTACATACTCCTATTAATAGGCCAGGCGTTGGTTAAGTTCCATTTTTGGCCCCTTTTAATATTCTAATATCTTTAATATTTTCTTTATATCTCTCTTATATCTCCTAAATTTTCTCAACTCGTAGAGCACCTACCTTGGTGTACTAAGCGGTATTATATAGAGAAAAAAATAAGAAAAAATCTAATATAGTTTACAGCCCCTTACCAAAATCGGTAGTATTAGAAAAGTATAGTTGAAGTTAGCTTTTTTTTCCCACGTGCGGATAGAGTTTTATCCACGTGCGGATAGAGTTTCTCATTATTAATCCGGCGTAAATTCCTATACTACCTTCCTTAACGCCTACGCCTATAGAATAATACGTTTAGCTAAGTCTAATTCAACGACCCTTTTCACCCACTAAATTAATAATTTCGCAAATAAATTTAATTATCGAAATTACTATTAATATTACTCAACGATTAGCTACCAATCCTACTATTAAATACTTTAAAAATTTCGTATAAATTAAAACTCTCCTATATTTAGTATAGAAATAGTAATAAGAGTAGGTAAAGTAATACTTAGGAATTGTCTTTACTAATAATTTCCCGGTATACCCTATTAATTAAAATTAAAATATTATACGTTTTACTTAATATAATATAAAGACTGGAGGTAGATTTCCGAATCCTCTACTTTATTTTACGTAACTTATTTAAAATACTATACGTTTAATTTAAAATAGTATAAAGTTTAGCTTTAATTTTCTAATATTTATTACTGTAAAGTGTATTGCTTTTTAGCCTTACGAGAATTTTACAATTTATTGTAATTAGCGTTCTAACGGTTTTATTAATCCTACCGGCGAAACGGTTATAATTATCGTTAGAAATCCGTAAAATACTATTAGTTTAATTAGTTAAATAAAAAATCTTCGTATCGACCGTACTAATTAGCAACCCCTATTCAATAATATTAATTAATTTCCTATTTATTTTCGTAAATATATATATATACCGCCTCCGGCTATTAATTATTAGGCTTCTAGTTAAGCCCTACGGATAAACCCTAAAGGATTAATAGACTAGACTCCGGTAAATAAAAAATAAGTAAAATAATAAGGAATACTGCTAATAATACTAAATAACAACGGTTACTTTCCTCCAACCGTTTTAAAAGTTCTTATACCTTCTATACACTTAGCCTTTCGCTAGAACGCTTATCCTATTAATAACCCCCAAATTATATACTTTAATATTAATTCTAATATGTTAATTACGTTAATTAAAATTAATAATAATAGTACAATAATAAATAATTCGGTTTTCTACAAAATATTTAAGGATTTATATAATTATATTAAAGAATTAGAAGATTGGAATTAAATTTTTACTAATTTTATTTCAAAGGCTAATATAAATATCCGTTAATCTATTAAGGAAGAACCCTTCAAAATTATAAATATTAAAATATATTTCCCTAATATAGAATTAAATAAAAAGAAGAAGAGTATATATTAAAACGGTAAAATTAATATCTATATAGTTTTTTACAGGTTTAAAAGTATAATTAAAGGGTATTTAAAGGATTATTTAGAAAGATACTAAATTATTACTAATAATTTTAGTTAATTATTCTATAGTATAGCACTATATTAATAGAGTTTTACCCTTTCTAAAAATAAATATAATAACCTTCGTAATAATTTTAATAAAACTTTTAATACGCTTAGCGTTATATTTAGAATTAAGTTTTATAAAGGGTAGAAATAGTTGGATACAAATAAATTTAATATAGAGTTGTATAAAATTAATGAATAATCGTTTTATAATTATTCGACCTAACTATTCTAATATATTCGTTTTAGGGAGATATCTTAAACTTCTAATT
>NW_009799179.1:2551226-2554919 GCF_000213175.1 Neurospora tetrasperma FGSC 2508
TAAATTTAATATAGTAGTTGTAATAAAAATTAATGAATAATCGTTTTATAATTATTCGACCTAACTATTCTAATATATTCGTTTTTAGGGAGATATCTTAAACTTCTAATTATATATTCGCTTATAGAATAGTTTATACCAATAATACAAATCACATACGTTCTTCCGGAATAGAATATTCGTTTTAGCAATTATATTAATAAAATTGAATAGAAAATTATATTAATAAAATTGAATAGAAAATTATATTAATATATTAGTAATTTTTCGACGTATTAAAGAGTAGCTAATTAATTTATTATACGGTTAATAGTTCTAATAACGAGGACGATGATTTTAATATTTATATTAGTTTTTAGAGAAATTATAATAGTAGTAAACCTTTCTAAAAGAATTTTTTATCCTATAATAACGGGTTTAATAATAAATTAGGCGGAAAATTATAGTTTAATAAAGAATTTAAAAACTTTAGTAATAAGTTTAATAAGTACAATATTAACCGGTCGGGTAATAATAACGGCCGTTAGTATTATTAGAATAAAAGATTTGAGCGCTATTAAGTTTCGTAGGACGGTTATTATACTTATACTTTTACTATAATAATCTTCGTAAATAATTCTAATATAAATAATAAAATTTACTATTTATAGAACAAAGGTTATTATTTTATTAGTAACTTTAAAGAAGAGGTAGAAGAATTTATAGTAGATATTTTTAAAGTTAAATATAATAATAAACCTTCTACCTATTTTACTAACTATTTAACTCCTACTAAACTTTTATCTCCTAGTATTTCGTTATTTAATATTCTTTTGTACGTAATAAATAACGAACCGGCGGTTATTCTTAATATAATTCCTATTAGAAGTATTAATTTTAATAGGCCTATACAACCCTTATTATTAAATTTATTATCCAATACTAATTTTATAGTAATTTTTAAATATTTAAAAAAGGCCTAAATATTTTATAAGTCGTCCGATCCTTTATTTAATAATTAAATAACCTTTACCGAAAATAGTTAGAAACTGTTTAATTAGGTTAAAATATTAAAGAAAATAAACGTTTAAATAAATTTACTAATATTAGTAGACGGACGGAAGCCTAATTTATTAAAGGTTTAAAATAATTCCGGATATTACTTTTAAGAATAAGGAGATAAATTTATAAAAAGTTATATTATATTTATAAATTATTATTAAGTTTAATTTTAGTATACTTATTATTACTATATACTTTAATTCGGATTATTTATTAACGGTAGTAAATAAAGCGTTTATTAAGTAATTTTCGCTTAATATAAGATATATAGTAGTACCGCCTAGTATTATAAAGGGTATTAATTTAAAGACTATTATCGATACAATCGCCGAATTTAACTTCTATATAGAAGGAAAGGTTAATAGTATTAAAATTAATAGATACTTCTAAATATCCGTTTTAATTATTAATAAATTAAGCCCGAATATATTATTAGGAATAAACTTCCTTCGCTATTATAGTATGAAGCTAGACTTTAATACTATTCTATACTCTTTTAAATCAATTTTTAATATAAAAGTCCAAAGTAAAATTTATTCTAAAAGAATCGAAGGGGGGGAGGATGTTCTAATTGCCAAAATCTTCGCTAAATTTTAATACTCTATTATTAAAAAGTTAATTAGGAATTATCCCAATAAAATATAACATCCAATTTAATAATTAATATAGTCTAAGTAAATATCCTACTTATAATTTTTATATATAATACCCTTAATTACTAAACGCTATAGTAAATAGTAAGATTCGTAAGGTTATACTATATTTAAATTAATTTAAAGAATTAATATTTATACTTAAAGGAATATAAGTAAGTATAATTATACAACTATTATATAAGGTTAATAAAATAACTATACTAATTAATACTTCGGACGTAACTTTTCTCGTCCCCGAAATCTAAATTAGATTTACTTAAGAATCATACACTATATTTATTAATAGAACTATAGAGGACGAAAAGGAAGTAGCTATTAGGAAGAGTACCTTTAAAGTACCCTCCTATAGAATTATTAAACCTATCGATATTAAAGCTATTCCTTCTGAAGTAAATATTAATATTTATAATATTAATCCTAATTTTTTAAAATAAATTAAGAGTTTCTTAGATAAATATATTAATATTTTTGGAAATAGGGGGATTATACTAATAAAAGAGGAAAATAAAATATATATTAATTTAATTGAAGGATGGTAAAACTAGTGAAGAATTATTAAACTTTACCTTCTAGGTATTAAAGATTATAAATTCCTTAATAAAGAGTATAATAAAATATATATTTAAAGTAAAATATTACTTATATTTTAACCAATTCCTATTATTTACTTAATATTTATTATTTGAAAAAAGGTTAATAAGGTTAATAAAGGACGTATAGTAATTAATCTTCGTTTATTTAATAATATTATTATACTAAATATATATCCTTTACCCGACTAAGAAAATATTATTGATACTATAATTAATAAAAAATTCTTTTTAATCTTTAATACGGCCGGATTTTTCTATTAATTACCTATTTTTATTAAATGTTGCAATTGTATAGTAATTATTAGTCCTCGAAGCTTTAAATAATCTAATATTATATTAATAAATCTTAAAAACTCTCCGACGTTCGTATAAAGATTTATAAATAAGCTATTCTTCGAATATTATTTATTTATACATACTTATATTAATAATATTATTATTTTTAGTAATATTTAGGAGAAATATTTAATATATTTAATTATTATTATAGGTCTCCTTAATAAATATTATATTTATATTAATACTAATAAATCTTTTATAGAGTATCCTTCTATATAGTTACTAAGTAATATTATTAATAGAGAGGGTCGAAGGTATACGGAAAATTATATTAAAGCTTTTTAGAAACTAACCTTCCCTAATATATTTAATAATTTTAAGACTTATTTTAATATAGTTAATTAATTATATTAAAGTATATTATAATTCGCCGTTAAAGAAGAACTATTTAATTAAAGGAAGATAGAATTATTACGGCAAATACGCGAATTAGGTAATTTATAAGTAGGTTTAATAAAATAAACGAAATAAATACATATATTGAAGGTTAAGTTCGAGCCGACCCCCGAGGAGCGCAAAATTTTCTATATTATATAGGAAAACCTATATAATTAAATTTATTTTTTCTACTATATTAAGAGTAAAGTATTATTTATTAAGACCGATATTAATAATTCGGTTTATAGCGTTTACATCTTCTAATTAAAATACCTATAAAATAGAGAATTTATTCCTAAAATAAGTAAAATCCTATTAATTATAATTAAATTAATATACTTCCTATTAAAATTAATTTCCCCCGCTAAGAAGAAGTATAATTCTATAGAAATAAAAATCGTAACTATTATTTAAGCCCTACAAAAACTTTAGAAGATAGTTCAATTTAATAAATATTATATTAATATTATTACTAATTATACTTCTACTATTAGGATTATTAAATATATATTACTATATATAATAAATTTAGTTAAAGCTAACCTAAAATTTATAAATACCACTAATTAAATATCCTAATTCAATTTGAATATATTCTATATTTTAAATTATTGAATATTATACCGGATATATTATTAAAATTACTAATTGCCGAAGTAATTTACGAAAATAATATATTCAACGAG
>NW_009799179.1:2561175-2567847 GCF_000213175.1 Neurospora tetrasperma FGSC 2508
CGGATAGTATTACTCTTTATTTAAGAGATTTTAGATTGGTTATTATTAATAAAAATTTTTATAAAATTAAATTTAAAAAATATATATTATAAAATTTAAATTTAGGAAGGAAATGAAGAGAAGACGGTATTTTATATAAAGTATAAGTATTATAAGTTTTTAATTATATTAATAGAATTAGCGAATATACTAATAATATTTTAAATATATATTAATAATATATTAATAAGGCTAATAAATATAATATATATTATTTATTTTAATACTATTTTAATTTATAGTAAGAATAAAGAAGATTATAGTAATTATATTAAGGAAGTCCTTTAACGGTTATAGGATTGGGACCTCTATATAAATTTAAATAAATATAAGTTTTATATAAAGGAGGTATCGTTTTTAAATTATATTATCTCCCTAGAAAGTATTTTAATAAACCCGGAAAGGGTTATAATAATTATAAATTAAGAAGCCCTATTAAGTGTCTATAATATTTAAATTTTTTTAGGGTTTATAGGGTTCTATAGACGTTTCGTAATATTATATTCTAAAGTAATAATACTTTTAACGGAATTATTAAAGGGGGAGAAGCGGAGGGTATTTAAATTAACGAAAGAGGCGGAAAAGGTATTTACAAAACTAAAGTAATTATTTTAGGAAGTATTAATATTATATTACTTTAATTTAATATTATAAATCTAAATAGAAATAGATATATTAGACTTTATAATTGGAATAATCCTTATATAGTTATACGGCGATAAATAGTACCCGGTAATATTTTTTTCGAAGAAGAAATCGCTAGAAGAAATAAAATATAAGATTAGAGATAGAGAATTATTAGTAATTATAAGGGTATTAAAGGTATAGAAATAATATTTACTATATATAAATAAACTATTTTTAAGGATTATAGACTATTTAAACTTATAGTACTTTTAGGAGAAAGAATATATTAATATAAAATAGAATTAGTAAGCGTTAAAACTAACGGTATATAATTTGAGGATAAAATATTATCCGGGGAAATTAAATTCGGTGGATAGGTTATTAAGGAAATTATAATTACGGGGGGAGGAGTTAGAAAAGGGAGGCGAATATTTATTAATTAGAATTATTAAAGGGGGTAAAAAAAAGGGTCGAATTATAAAAGAAGGGCGGATATTAAAAACGTTAGTAAAATAAATAATTTTAATTAGGAAAGAAAGTTAGAGGATAGTAATAGAAGAGTAAAAATAGTAATAAAATATTAGTAAAATAAAGGAAGATTAAGTATTAGAAAATAAAGAGAATAAATTATATAAAGAATAATAGAAATTATAGGAGGAGAACGAATTATATAGGGGATAAAGAAAACGGATAAAAATAAAGGACGATATTAAGATAGGCGGAACGTTAAAGAAGAGAGTAAAGTTCGCGGGCGAAGCCGCTACTAAATTAAAGGGGGAAATAAAATAAATAATTATAGAAAATATAGGCGTATATATAACAATAGTAGAGGTATAGAAAGATAATAAATATTTACTACTATTAGGGTAGTAATTATTAGAAGCGTAGAAGGAGGATTTATTTATTATTGAAGAATTATAGAAGAATAGCAGAGGAAGGAGACGAATGAAGAATTAGAAAATAGGGGAAGACGGGACTCTTTAATACTAATATTAAATTTATATTCCGGAATATATATAGGCCGAATTATTTTATATTTATTATAATAATATAATAGCCAGGTATTTAGGTTAAAGGAAGACGTTGAAATATATTAATTAATTTATTACTAATTAATTATTATAATTAATATTAAAATATATATTTATAAATATCTAGTATATTAAAAGGCTAAACTATATAATTACTAACCTTATAATTTACTAAAATTGTTACCTATCCTTATTATCCCTTAGTAGGATATTTTATATAATTTTATTACCGGTTTATTAAAAGTATTCGACCCTATATTTAATCGGACCTATAACGCAATTTTAATTATTATTAACTATTTTACTAAATACGCTTTATATATTCCTACTTAAAAGATAATCGACGCTTAATAATTTACTTTCCTTTTCTAGCGAAATATATTTTAATAATTCGGCTTTCTAAACTCTATTATTTCGGATAAAAGTAGTCTTTTTACTAATTAATTTTAAAAGATATATTATAAACTCTTAAATATCTGTAAGCGTTTTAGTATAGCTTAGTACCCTTAAATAAATAGATAAACGGAGAAGCAAAATTAGAACTTAGAATTATATTTCCGAGTCTTTTATAGGATAAAATAGACCAATTAAACCGAAAAGTTTATACTAACCCAATAAATATATAATAATTATTTCTATACCGCTATTAGGAAATCCCTATTAGAATTACTCTTTAAGTATTATCCTTAAGGGTATATAAATTTAAATTAGGGGCGGAAGATAGTACTCCTTATAATAACTATTAATTAAATTAAAGAATTATTTCGAAGTCGGGTAGAAGTTATTAAAGCCTTAGGAATTATTAGCCAAAGATATACGAAATAGTATAATAAAGCCCGGAAACTAAAGGAATTTAACGTAGGGAGTTGCGTTTTACTCAATACAAAGTATATTAAATAATAATACCCGAGCGTTAAATTAACTAATAACTTTTTAGGACTATTTTAAATTACTAATATAATTAGAAATAAAAAGATAGTTTACTAACTCGTATTCCTTATATAATATTAAATCTATTTAATATTCCTAATTACCCTACTAGAATTATACTATAGTAATTCCACTATAGCAATACTATAAAGAAAAATTATAAATATTAAGGAAAATAATATTTAGTACGAAATTAAATTAATTATAAAATATTAAAAGTCTAGCTATTAATATTAATTCTAAATTAAATAGAAAGAGTATCTACATAATAAGAATTTGTAAGTCCTATAAAAGAATATAAATGACCCGGGCCTTCTTAAGGACTATAAAGTAAAAAAAGTATAACGGCGGAGAAATTAAGGTAGGCCGAATATTAAATTAATAAAAATTAATTAATTAAAAGTAGGAGAATAACGAATACTCAGCGCTTAAAAACGCAAAGTAGAAACGTAAAACGTAAATGTAAAATGTAAAGTAGAGACGTAAAATACAAACGTAAGATATAAAGTAGAAACGTAAAACGTAAATATAAGACGTATAATAGAAATATAAAATGTAAATATAAAATATAAAGTAGGGATGTAAAATATAAATATAAGATATAAAGTAGAAATATAAATATAAATATAGATTAGAGAGGGAAGGTAAATTAAAATTATTATAGAAAATTAATAAGGCGCTAGGAAGAATATAACCCGTATTTTCCATTATTACTTCTAAACGAAAAATTCTTCGGCGGTATTAATTATAATTAATATAGGATTAGAACCTACGACTTTAAAAGGAATACTCTTATACGCTATTACGCCTATCGATATTATTAGTAAGTACTACTATATACTATCTATTCCTCGTAATCCTCTTTAATAAATACTAATAATTTATTAAATTTCGTATCTATAACTTCCAATTTTCTGTTAATAGCGCGGCACTATAGGCTCCAACCGTAATTAATAGGGGGGGTAATATAGGTAGGAGAGTTCTATACTAAAATACTTATTAGAGAACCGCCGTTACTATTAAAAGGGATATTATATAAATAAAGGAGAAGGTCCTTATATAAATATAAATTAAAGTAGGCGAATATAAAAGTAGGTAGGGTAAACGAAGCCGTAGGTAATAGTATATTGCGGAGGGAAGGAATAAACGGAAGAGAATAAAACGAATATAAATAGTAGAGAGAGAGGAATAAAACGAATAAATAATAATTATAAATATAGAAAGTTAGGAAGGAAGGAAGTAAATAGAAAGTACGTAACCTAGAGCGGGTTAATAGAATATAGTAGGCAATTAAGGGTAACGGAATTAGGACAAAAAGTATAATAATAGGGCTAAATCGAAGATAAAGGGTAGGATAATTAAATAGGCGCTATATAAACAAGAAATATTTGCAAAGAGAAGGGAGTATAAGATTATAAAAGGTATAAATATTTTAAGGAGTAAGGGAACGGACGGTTAAGGGGAAAAATATAAATATTAAAATCGAAAAAAAGGAATAGAAGTCCCGTAAATAAAACCTATAAGGGGGAGGGTCGTATTAAAATGCCCTAGACCCTTTAGTACTATAATACTAACGTTTATAATCTAACTAACTTTATTAGGCGAGGGTTTTAAATAACCGACGATAGTAATTAATTATAATTATTACAGTTAAACTACTAATACTTCAAGCGAGGGCCTGAAGCAACTAATAATAGTAATTAACTATAATTATTATAATTAAACTATAGATACCTTAGGCGAGGGTTTTAAATAATTAACGATAGCGGTTAGCTATAATTATCGTAATTAAACTACTAATACCTTAAGTAAAGGTTTTAAATAACTAATAATAGTAACTAATAATAATTACCGCAATTAAACTACTAATACTTTAATTTATCCTTTAGTATCTTCGTTTAATTATTAACCTAAACCGGCTAACTATAATACTTTAAACTTTTTAATATTATAATACTAACGCTCTCTATCGTCTTACTAAACTTCTACCTAAAAGTATTATACTAATTAATACTCTTTCGCACCTTATTAAACTTTTACTTAGAAGTATTACGCTAATTAACGTTCTCTAACGTTTTATTAAACTTTTATTTAAAAGTATTATACCGACTAATACTCTTTTATATTTTACTAAACTTCCGTTTAGAAGCGCTACGCTAACTAACGTTCGCTATTACTATAAAGGTTCCAAAGATAGAACCTATAAGGGGGGGGGTTATATTAGGAAGTTAAGGGGTAACCGCCGGGGAAGGGATATTATAGTACTATAATACTAATATACTATTTCGTTTAATTAAACTCTTACCTAGAAGTATTACAACGGCCGATACCCTCTTTTACTTAATTAATCTTCGGTTTAATAATATTAGAATATTTAACGAAATAGGTTCGTAGGAAAAATAATCCAGCGCCGTATTAGAATAGTATATTAATATAGGACTCTATAACTCTTAGCTACAATAGAGCAAAGTTTGTATTAATATAAAAGAAGTTCGAAAAAGCTTCATTCTTTATAGTCGGTAGCTATTAATACATCTTTGAATTAACCCCTAACTTACTATCCCCTACGTATAGTTACAACCGTAGTTACCTCAGCTTACTTTCCTCCTACGTCCTAATATATAATCCCTAATTTATAATTAAATTACTAATTTTCTTTTTTTAATTAGGTTATTAATTAACTACCTCTTTATCGTCAAATAATTAAAACTACTTTTATACTTCGCTCTTTATATTTACTACATTATTATTATTATTATTATTATCAATTTTAATAGGTCTTACTTAGGAGTTGGGCGGGTAGGCAATATTAATTATCGAAGCTATAATTTCATTAGAAAAGATAAATACGCCGGAAAAATTATACTCTATATAATCGTTAATAATATTCTATACCGTATACTAACAGAGTAGCAGATAGTTAATAAATACTAGGGATAATAGTATAATTATATTATATATAGCAACCAGGTAATTATTAATAAGAGGCGGTAATTATATCCTATATTGAGGTAGCGAAGAACTTATATATAGTAGATTCCTATATTAAGAGTTCCTATATTACAATAATTAGGATTCCCTATACCATTACTATTAAAAATATAAGGACAGTTTATACTAGGAATTATATTAAATATAGTCCTCCTTAGTAGGCTATTAGGCGGACTATTAACTATTGTACCAATTGCTTATAATCGATATCGATATACTATAGATTACTATTTCAAAATCTACGGTAGAGCTTCAATACTAAAAAAGAATTACAACCCCTCTCTTTTTATATAACGGTATAATCTATAATAATAGTCTATAATAGTAGTTTAAATTATCCTAGTAACCTTTAAGGTACTCTAGTAGATTATACTTTATTAGGATTAGTCGGTCTTAGTTAGTTCTATATATTAAAATTTAAATACGAGCCCCAAACCCCTACAATTAGTACTCTATATAGAAGTTACTTCTCTAGTAAAAAAGTTATATTTTTAAGATTACAGTTACGTGAGCCAATCAAGCCCTTGTTTTGGGAAACCTAAATAATTTAGCAAATGCTATAAACGGTGATCATGTTGTATGCTACGACAAGAAGGACTAGTGGCTTCCCCTCCCTTCAACTCCGGAATTCTTCAAGAAGGTACCTTGGTTGAAAAAGGAAACTATAGATTTCATTACACGGAGCGGATAAAGTAACTATATAATCCAATAAAGTAACGGTGTCTTACCCAAAGGAGACCCCGGCACAGCAAGTCGGGCAGCGCATAACAGCCGCACTAAAATTTCGCAGTGAGCAACATAGTCGCGCTTCCCTATCAAGGTCAGATTGAAGACGTACATCGCTATCGCTGGTTCTAATATTTGTCAAGATACCTCCCTCGCATTTACCCTATTAATACCTAGAAGTTCACGGCCACTATAATTAATCTAACTACCTATACCGACCCCGCACCGCTCACTACCATCGACGACAATATTACTACCAGTAAAGAAGACGACACCAACGAGGAGGAGGTTCCCTAGACGCCGTCGCGACAGTTAGTTTGGGGGGGGG
>NW_009799179.1:2569152-2608253 GCF_000213175.1 Neurospora tetrasperma FGSC 2508
CCTTTGGGTTAGATACCGTTACTTTATCGGATTATACAGTTACTTTATCCGTCCCGTCATTTCGATTACTTTCGGGAAGGGCGAGATCAGGAAACGGCCAGAACAGGTATAGCGTGCTCGGCCCCGCTATACTATTAGTACGTCGACGTCATTACAGCCAGCGACCCTTGCTCGCAATCATGGCAGTCAGTTTTGGCAGCAATTGCCAACGCGCCAATTTCAGCGCCTTTAACAGGCAGCACTATGTACATAGGGCAGTGAAGTGTCATTCGGCAACCAGGGATGGAAGAATCAGGGGTGCGGTAGGTACGGCACTTACCGGCAAACGATAGTGCAGGTGTCAGAGACAGGCAGACAGACACAACTTGAAGACGGACGGCAGACGGACCATGATCGACCGTGCAGCAAAATGACGTAGAATGGCGGGGCAACTTTGTCTTTGAAGCTTCCACCAAGCCCTCCCCTGCCTTTGGCTGCCAACCATCATCGTCATGCAACCGCAACGCAATGCACGGTGGAGTGTCTGTCTTTCCATGTGGTCGTACAGGCATATAAGGAACGCATCGGTCACACACTCCAAACCCTTTTCGTAGAACATCACTGCTTCCAATCCATTCAAGCCACTACTCTACTACTACTACAATAATCAAGAGAACATCTTTCTCCAACCAACAAGGACCAACCACAAAACCAAACCCGCAAATCACCAATCCCATCAAAACTACCAAAATGGCCTCCAACCCCAACAAGCCCGGTGCCCCCCTCTACTCCCAGGCCGTCTCCCAAGACGCCGGCGAGCCCGTCACTGCCGAGCAGATCGAGAAGGCCCCCAAAACCCTCGCTTCCCTAGAGAAGGAGCAGAAGAGCTCCACCGAGAAGAAGGATGAGAGCAAGACCGAGAGCTCCTCCACCTCCAACGATGATGCGCAAAAAGAAAAGTCCCCCGGCCTCCTCGCGAGCGCCACCAGCACCGTTACCGGCGCCGTCGGCAGCGTAGCCAGCGGCGTCACCACCACGGTCGGAAACACCACCGCTTCCGTCGCCAACACGGTTGGCGGTGTAGTCGGCGCTGCCTCGCGCGGCATCGGCGAGACCATTACCAGCGTCACGGGCGGCCTCGGAAAGCCTGTTGGCGAGACCATTGCCAGTGTTGGTACCAGCTTCGAGGGCGCCGTCAGGGGCAAGAGCGAGGAGAAGGACGACAAGGAGACCACCAACAAAAAGAAGGAGGAGGAGAACAAGTAAAGGATCGGATACCCTACACATTTCAATTGCATTAGGAGTTTGTTGGTTTCGGGATGCATGCATGAATGAATTTGTGAAAGCATTTTCGTCACAAAGGATATTGCTTGGTGTTTTTGCGAGCCGGGTCACTACAGCGCGGGAAGCATGTTTGACTCCGTCAGTGGAAATCTCGCATTTGGGCTTGAGTCTCGCACGTAGGAGACGTGTGTGTGTTGAGAAGATATAATAACACGATACCCCCATTTGAAACACTTGATTTCGTTCCATATGATTGCTCTTGTGCTTGGTTTACGTATTGTCTTCGCTAATCTGTTGTCAAGCTATTGAAAATATCAGGCCTCAAGGAGGTTTGAAATTATCACTCAACAAGCACCGAGAACTGTTTGTATTCATTCACGAACGAGTGACAAGTCACCACATAATTCACTTGACTTCTCAGCACGGCGAGGAACTATTAAGTTTTTGGAGACGATAGTGGTATTCGTATGTTTCTAGACTACTCTGATTTCCACTTATCCTTTTCCGTTACCACTACAAACTCAAACAAATTCTGTCGTCTCCTTGTACCTCGCTCAGTCCTGGTAAACTTGGTTGTCTGCACAGGGTCTGATGCGTGGACCAGCGTAGCACCCGATGGATGATGAATGTCATGATGGTTGATTCTCTAACTGTTGAGGGAGCTGAAGGCTCCGTTGACGGGCCTTATATATAGCTCATACCCAAAGGTAGCTGCTTCCCTCAACGGGCTTCCCTCGGCGGGTCCCATTGTGTACCTCGTGGTTTCCTCACGAGAAACCCCGAGTCAGGGTCAGAGGCGTCCCAACACTCCCGGGACGTTCAGCGGTGCTGACGCACTTTGGCAAACTTCTCCTTCTTCTCCTTTCTTTTCCTTCTTCTTCTCCTCCTCCTTCCGCAAGCGGCGCTTCCTCTGTTCTTCCGTCTCATTCGGGTCAGGAGCGGGCCCGGCAGGAGAGGTGCAGAGCTTTACATCGCTGAACAATCAACCCGATCAAGCGGAAGTGAAGGTGAGATCAAGGTGAAGGTCCTGTCAACCTGGATTCTTGCCCCGCGGTCTACAAGTGACAGGGTCGCTGACGAACTCCAGCGAGCGGTTTCCTCCATCGCTATATCTCCAGGATCCCAACTGGCTCTTCTGTTGCTTCTTGCGCTCAGTCTTCTCCTCGGCGGTCTCGCCGTTGTGCTTCTTGCGCTTCTTGTTGTCGCCGGCCTCCCCGCTGATATTCCTCTCCTTTCGTAGAGCTTTTTGTGAGGGCAAGGCTTCTTGGTTGTTGGTGGCTATGACCATGCAAGGTAGGCGATGAGCTGATGGTTGATGAGCTGGTTCAACGATTAGTCATGTTTCTAATGGGAGAGAAAGCGAGGGATAGGCATATAGGTAGGTACTTACTGCTCAACCCCCCGGCTTAATGTTGAAGCCGTTGGGTCCAACAAACCGTCCGCAAGATAACCTCGCTCGGTAGGAAGGTCCGGATTCAGACTGCCCAGGCATACAATATCTGGCAACTCCGTTAGTTCTCCCGCTCGTGGTCATCGGTCCCATCATGATCGGAAAGAACGGGGAGGCCATGTGAGGTGTGGCCGAAATTGAGGGTCCCCTCCAATGGTGCTTGGGAATATTCTTTGGTGATGTCGGTGAATTGTACAGATTGGATGAGCACATACCTAGAGGTACCTCTACGTTCCTTGGCCTTCGCGGAGAGCTTCTTGAACTTTAAAACAGAGATCTGTGTAACCAGGGCACACGCCATTACTGTTGTGGATAAGGGTGCAGAGGGGGACACGGCGTAGCGCCTTCGCCGGGCCTGATCCCCATGATGGCGTGTGCCTGGATTCGGTGGTGGTGATGGCGATGCTTGTTATTCTTGGCCTATGACGGGACGTATGTTTTGTCCCGTCATCGGCCAGCACAATCGAAAAACCGGAGACTTGACCACTGTGGTTCATGAATGGTCAGCAACTGAACCATACCTGTAGGTATACGATAACGAAATCTCACAATACTTTGACAGGATGGGAGGGCCCTTGAGGAGGAACTCAACCCCTCGCCGCACGACGTGTCTTGTTGAGGAGAAGGAGGAGGAGAGAAGAAGATAGGTACCTAAAGGTAAGTAACCGGTTGGGGTTGAGAGTTGAAAGTTGAAGTCCAAGGAGGCAGGAGAATGCGAGAGCAAATACTTGATGACTCAAGTTCGAGCCGTGAAAGAGCTGAAGAGTTTTGTAAAAGAGGCATGTACCTCTAGATTGTGCGGCGAAGTACCTCTAGGGCAAGATCTCGTGCACATGTACAATCGGATACGGAGCAAAAGTGGAAGGCACCTACTGCGGTCTATTAACGGTCCGGCGATATCTGGTATGGAAGGTACTGTACGGTAATAAACTTGCCGTACGAGAAGAACGCCGGTAAAGAGGATGGCCAACCAAAGAGGTAGTATACTCCCCTAAATAACGATCCTGAGTGAGTACATGTACCGTAACCGCCTCGGCTAGGACATGCTAGCCTCAGTGGCTCTACTGAGCCGTTCCCTCGTCCTTCGTTCGTTGCCTTCCAGCTCCGTTGACTGTGTTGACTCCGTTCCCCTTGAGTTTCGTTCGGCGCTCCGTTCCTCACTCTGTCCGACATCCTCAACCGGAGCCCCGACTTGGGCTTTATCTACGTCCATTTGCCTCCGTCGTTCGTCTGCAAACCGGGCCATCTGCGCTCGGTTTCGTGCTATCCGCCTTCGCCTTCTGGCCCTGTTCTTCAATATCCCCGAGTAGACACATGCAGCCGAAGCCATAATTATAAACAATGCATGAAGAAAGCTGCATCGACAAGTTCGACGTCAGCAATGGCATCAATGTCAAAGAAAGACCATCTTGACTCCTGCGACCGGGGAAAAAGGTGTGAGGAGCAATCAACAACGTGAGTGTTGCGCCAGCATCACACACTTCAATCGGACCCAATGACTTACCAAAACACAATCATGAAGATCATTGCTTTACTCTGATCCCTCCTCCATCGTTCCCGCGTGGAATCTGTTCTAAGTCTGTCCTGAACTGGATCGTTGTCGATAAGCCCTAGAAGGAGAAAGCAAAAGGTGCTACCAGCGCAAATCAAGACGTCGAAGCACACGGCAATGACATTGATCGGTCGTCGCCGGTCCAAGCACGAAAAAGAGACCATCTCGTATGCGTTTACAAGAACGGCCACGCCCAGCTACACACTCCATGTTAGCAAGAGTCTTACAACTTCAACTGCCATCTTTGCTTAAGCCAAGAGACGTACTGGAAAGAAGCACGGGAAGATCAAGTCCACCCTCGCGTTTGGATCCCCTTTCCATCCATGGTACCACCAACCCATTAAAGCGAGAATCCCCGCCTCATACATCAGGGCCAGGAACCGGGATAGGATTTGCGACAGCTTGAAAACGAGCCCTGGCCCGGCATCATACCTCGAAAGGCTTCGAGAACCCCGTTCGACATCCATCCATACCGTCCATCCACGTTCCGTCACAGTTGCTGATACCTTCCAGTCCTGCTTCCACCCCTAAGCAAGCGGGAATTGTGTGAAGTATCGGGGAAGCTCTTCGGAACACGGTGTTGAAAACCCGAGGTTTTCGGGATTGTCCAATGGGTCTCTCTAGAGGTCAGCTCCAAGCTACCAACCACCTCAAACTCCTCTTCAGTCCTCCCAAAAGCTGGTTTCCTTGACCACTGCTGCTTTCCAAGCATGAGCTAACCTCTAACTGCGCCCGGCCGGTTCCAGATATTGAGTTGTCGCCGTCGTTGTCGCCGTTGGTCCGAGCACCGAACAGAGGGAAGAAAAGGAGAAAAGACAAAAGGAAGCGATGGAAGGTTAAAGAGGAGGAAACCATCATCATAAATCCATCTTGTCCCAAAATCCGGCAACAGCGAATCTCAGCTCCCAACGTCAGCAGACATGGGCACTACGGCACCGATTCTAAGCACTAGCGGAACAAGGCCCAGCGGCGGCCAGCAACCGACGACTCGGAACGGCGAACGAACGGGAAACCCCAGCCACCAAAGATTTCTTCGAGACCCAATCCAGGTCGTGAACCCTGCATGTGCAGAGAGGCTGCAGCGAGCAGCGCGCCTGTAACATAACGGGCTGTTGCCTGTCGAGCCTGTCTGAAAGGGGAATAGGGGCAAGCCACATTTGGGGTTGGAGGTGCTTGGCAGCATGCTGCCGACCCACGATCCTTCACGACCAAGCTATTCCCGATCGAAAGTGCTACCTCGGATATAAATTGTCCGACGACATACCTAGGTAAGTACACACGTTCTCATCCTTTCGTCGTCTGGGAGAAGACCACAGTCGATGGTTTTTGATGAGCAATATCTGAAGCAGAAGAGTTCGGTGCTCTCTTCCGTCCGAATTAGCCCTCACAGAACCTCTTCCATGTACATCAGTAGGGTAGACTTTGAATCGCGCAGTGTCTCTGCAGGATCGTCAAGGTTGACTCCTGCGGTACCTTTATTCGAGCTACTATTCTACCAGTAAAGAACTTTTCCTTCTAGAACCCGTGGTTGGATGTATCCCGAACTAACGACAACATAGGGGTATATACATGTAATTGGCCCCGACGTCGCCAGCGAACCCTGCCAATAATAACGGCCGCCTACAGCACTGTGTACATTAGTACTGTTAACAAGTGATACTTGTCCCCCTTGCAGTTCACATGTCTGCATGTGCTGTGGACGGTGATGTCGGATCAGGGGGCCATGCCACTGCAGTACTTGTCCTGCGAATGGCATGTGGTGTTTGTATCTATGCTGGGCAACCCAAAGATGAGCTTTGTGTGATGTTAACTGCTGGTTACTGTCTCAAAGGGGTAGCATGTTATTGTTTTGCTTCTTTGAGCAACTGTTTTCAGGGGTATCAGCGGGGGCGGGGAATCCAGACTACCGTGCCCTAGTATCTTGGAGATCTTCCAAAGACATTCTGTGGCCGAACAAACAACAAAGATGCCGTTCAAAGGATTAAGTTCGTCATGGCCAGCGTAAGGAGATAACACAAGGTAGGTACCTTAGGTACCTCTATGGGTTCCCTCTTCCTGGGAGCCGCAGCCGATAGTAATAGACTTTTTCCTGGGGCGGTGGGCCGCTGAAGGCTCAACTGCAAGGCTGACCACAAAGCTTGCAATGTCCTAGATAATATAGCCAGTAGAAGATGAAACGGATCGAAAACTTCGACCAGAATACGTAAAACTGTGGGAAATACTGGATGCGGTCGAACTTCTTTCTGCTCAAGCGCTATCAAGCCATGCAAGGCCTTACTACCTTCCCCGTTTACGTAGGCATGGACAAGAAGTAACCAAGCAATGCCCAAGCAGAGAATCTAGGTAATCAGCATATTGAAGTTAATTCACCCAAGACACCAACAACATGCAACCGCTGTACACAAAAATTTTACAAGGATAATAACTTCCATAGTGATCACCTTCACATCTCATTCTCTTGCATCGAAGGAAATAACCAGGCACTTTGCACGTATTCCAGCTGAGCAAATGCCAGAATCGGCAATCACTACCTATGTACTCGATTGGCAAAGAAATTACGCCATTCACTCCTTTCCTTTCACTCCGTTCCTTCCCATCGGCCTTCTCTGTGCCCCTCGGGCCCGAAACACTAAGCCAGCCCCAAGGAAGCCGCAAAGAAAGCTCAACACGCAGTCTCCCTGCCCCTCCTGGCTGTCTTTTGTTGAGCCTCGTGGTCCGTTAGGTCTGCACTTTGAATTACACGAGAACGAGTACCTAACCTTGATGGACCTGGTTGGCACATGCAGATGACCAACGGCTTCATTCACCTTTCTTCTAAACCACAAGGCAGGCAGACAGCGAGGTACATGTACGAAACTGCGTAAACACTCACCTTGGTTCGTTCTTGTAACCCAACCTTATATTCGCTGAAGAAGCCTCTTTCCAGATGACATCGACAAAGGCAGAGGACCTTGATGGCCAGCCCCAAGTCCGTTCGTTCCTGCCTTTCTTGTCAAACTTCCCCAAGACGTTCTGGACTGGAGGTCCCAATCATTACCTCTACTGTAACCACGCAGTGCAGGTGTAGCAGTCAAATGACCCCACTGCGGTCAGGTCCCCTTCCACTTCTCTGCTTATCTTCCATTATGGCTTGCAGGCTTTTACGTATATGCAGGAGCTGGGGCTTCTCCAAAGTTGGGACGAAAGCGGGGCTGGGACTTCTTCTATTCCACTCGAAATCACAAATTTCCATCTGCCGATTTAGACCCAAACCCTCTGGTTCGTAAGGATGGGAGCAGTGTTTCCGAGGTGGACTTTGTTGCCGGTTGGTAAGGCTAGCCCTTCCCAAGCTAAACCTGGAAGCAACCAAGGGTTAGGATAGAGTGAGCTCGTCCAGGTTAGCGATGCTGATACGGGAACTGTGACGGCGAGAGGGGAGGAGTCAATGATTTTTACCATAACTGAGGATATACCCCCATTCACTGGGAGGGTAGGGCAATTTTCAGTCTGGTGATGTGAAAGGAGGCTGCCCTGCCGAGAAGACTTAGTTGTAAGCTGCCAGCCCTTTCAATAGCCCGCGCCGCGTTACAGTGATGGCAGACATAAGGTCCGCGTTGACACCTACCAGACACGTCATACATGCTCATCGAGGATATTCGCCTCAATCCCCGTTATTATTGCTCTCGACTCAAGTCAGCTCATTCATTGTGTAATACAATGTTCATATCCGTGTCCGGAACAGAACATACCCAAAGTAGTAGACAAGGCAGGCAAAACTGGAAGTCTTTCAACGTTGGTGCAAATCATCTTTCGCTCTTCTTATTTGAACATAGCAGTCCATTTCCCATTTTTACTTCCCTCTTAGTGTTGTTAGTACTTGGGCTTTTCAGAAGCCTCCCATGTGAATGCTTGAAAGACTCTGGAGAAGCATGGTAATGAACGGGCTGTGATGGACAGGGCTGCTCGGCCATAATCACCATAAACGTTACTGAGTGAAGATATGCCGAAACGCCACTTTCACCGTATCCAGAATTATCAAGGATGACTGAAAGTTCGTCTCTGGGACATGGATGGCCATGACATAGGTAGTTAAGATGCGTCCTGTGAATGGTCAGCCTTAGCTATGTATGGGAAGGGCTCGGGCTTGGGCAGCATCAATTGTATGTATGGATGCGAAGCGAGGAGAGTGACGCACGATGCATCAACCATAGCCTCAAACTCATCTTAAAGATAATCAAGATAAAGGGCACAGCAAGGCTCGGTGGAGATCATAGCGAAAATCAAGTGCAACAAAGGACAAAAGACTGTGAAGCACAAAGCACAACGAAACGAGGTATAGCGAAGTGATTTAGCGATGCTAACCCATAGATAATCCGCCACACGCACAGGAAACTGTGAAAGCCAACCTAAGCTAACTCGTGACGAATCTGTCAAGATATCTTTGTATCTGGGTTGCGGAAAAACTTCCCATCGCTCGATCGTCCAGATGAAATGAACGAAAGCAACAATGCTCGCCGTAAAACCAATCTAAAGACGCATTGACAAGCAAGAATTTTGAGACTAGACCACATCCTCTTTCCATCGTAAAACCCATGATCATTTTGAAAAACTCCGCGCAGCAAGCCATTTCGTAGAGTAGACCAGAAAGACCCGTACGACGCCCCAAGCAAACCCCAAACGACACAAACAACTCGAGCAAAAAGTGGCCACCTCGTCGTGGCTATCGGACCGAGAAGAATGATGGGAAATGCTCAAGCCAACCGGTTACCTGGGGACGTTTTGATTGCCGGTACGCCACACCCCAACGCCGAGCGATGATCAACCATAAGCATAGGCAGAGCGTGATTACTGTTGAATGTTGTTGTTAGCACAGACTAAAATGTTGTTTGAGAAAAGAAACAGGTTGTTGAAAAGAATTGAAGAAAAAAGTTGTTGTCATGTTAGGTCGTTGGGCTGATTAGGTCCAGAGGTTGTGTGGCTCCCGAGTCTCATTTCATTCCGCCGCGGCGGAAGAAGCGGCCAACTTGGCCATGTGAACCACTGGGTTCAGTCTTAGGCTTGGTGATTCGACCGTTGAGAACACGGCCGTTGCTGCCGACTCTGCCACTAGCAACTCTGCTGGTGGGCTGGCGGCGACGTCCAGGGTTGGACGCCTCGAAGGTCACCGGCGGGGGGGTTACGGTGTAGAGAGTGGCAAAAGCCAAAACAGGAGTAGCCGGGGGTTGCGGGGAGCCGGCAAGCTGAGCCGGGGAGGGGGCCGGGGTATACTGAATACGAGGGGTCTGGCCTACCAAAGCCGGGGGCGGTCCACCGTTGCCGCCGAAGTGAGGAGCGCCATAAGGACCAGCAGGGCCGGGCGGAGGAGGAGGGCCCATGTAGTGAGGCGGAGGGGGGGCGGGGCGGTAGGGAGTACCGACGCCGGAGTTGTTCTGGGAGCGACCCCAGGAGAGACGGACGCGAGAGTTGCCGATCGGATAACCCTGCATCTGGTTGATGGCCATCTCGGCCGCGTGGCGGTGGACAAACTGAACAAAACCGCATCCCTTGCCGGGAGGGATCTTAACGTAGGTAATTTCACCGAAACCTTGGAAGAAGGAGCGGAGCTCATCCTCAGTGACGTAGCCAGAAAGACCGCCGACGAAGACAGTCGTGTTGTTGGGGTCGGTAAACTGGTTCATGGGCTGCATCGGGTTGAAACCGGAATAGTACGGCTGGGGGGGAACTCCCCACTGAAGGTTGGTCGCGTGAGCGGGGACAGGGGCCATCATGGGGTTGGCGGCATGGGGTGCATGAGCGCCGTACTGATGAGTTCTGCTAAGAAGTGTTAGGACCGCGTTCAAAAGTATAAAAGGGCAAAGGACTAACCTAGTCTTCGGAGTCGCGGTGCTAATTCTCATCGGACGATTGCCACAATAAACGCCTTGCATCTCGACGAGCGCCCTCTGCTGATCTCCTTCGTCTGAAAAGCGAACAAATCCGTAGCCGCGGGATTGACCGGTCATGGCATCGGTCATGATCTTAGCTGACTTGCAGGACGGGAAGCGAGACTGGAAAAGCGAGACGAGGACAAACTCGTTGACCTCGGGACCCAGATCGCCGACGAAGATGCTATACTCGGGGCCACGGTCATCGCTATATTGCTATCAGTCACATGTTCAGTGGGTGACAAGCAGATGTGTACGCACCGACGGTCAATCAGACCACCGCCGGAAGCCCAGTTCAGCTTGAAGGCACGGTTGCTGTTGGGAACCGGGGTGCCGTTCAGGTTAAGGGCCTTCTGAGCGGCCTCAGGGGTGGCAAACTCAATGAAGCAGTAGCCGGCGTTGCTGTGGTTCGGATAATGTAAGTATACAGGAGCGGCAGGACGCAAGGCAATGATCAAGATAGCAGAGATACTCACCCAGAGTTGCGATCGCGGATGACCTTGACCTGAACTGTCTCGCCGAGGACAGTGGTGAAAACGTTCTTAATAAAGTTCTCGTCCATCCAGCCTTCCATCTCGCCCATCCTGAAACCGAAGTCAGACCTCATTCATGAAGACCACAGTGAACACAAGGTTATAAGCGAGCCTAATGGCTTGGTACTTACCACAGGGTCTTGCTGGCCTCGTTGGTGCCGGGCTGAACAAGGGCGGCGGGGGCCTGGAAGTTGGCCTCAGAGTTGCCGTTCATGGTAGGAGCGGCGTTGTTGGTGCCGGGGGCTCCGGGAGCAGTGTAATCGGCCATGATCCTTTGCGCTGTCAGTCTAGTTCAGGAAGCGGCACGAGAGCATGAGATCTCGGCGACAGGTGACATTCGTGGTGAGGCGGACGCGACAGAAGATCGAAAGAGGAATGATCGGGTAAAAGAGGAAGCGGGGAAGATGGAAAGACGCGTGTGACTGCTGGCAGAAGGGTCCAAAGTAGAAAGATAAGAGAGGGGATTGTTGCCACAGGAACAATGAAGGAAGCTGGAGGAAAGTGGGTATACGCAAGATGGGAAGGCAGATATAAACACAAAGTTGGGAGTGAGGTGAGATGGCAAGAAGTGTAAACGGCTGAACAATGACTGGACTTGTCCTTGTCCGAACTCTGGGCTGTTGTCCTGGATATGAACAAACGTCGTACCCGAAAAGGACGCGGGGTGTGGGAGATTCGAGGATGAAAACCGCGAGGGTATGCTTCTCGAGCGTCAAAGAAGTGGTGGAAGGGTGCAAAGTGATGCCTTACCACTTCGACAGCAAGTTGGTTGCGCAAGGCAAGGGTTGCTGAGGTGTAAGAGTGGAAGGTATGGCACAGAGGCCAGGGCAGGTGGAAGGCGGTAGTGGTAGGGTAGGGTACGTAGAAGTTGAAGGCAGGAACTGCGAGTTGAAGGACAAGGATGGAAGTTTGCCCAGAGTGGAGAAATTTTTGAGTAATGCTCTGCGGTCCCGATATTTTTGCCAATGATGTGGGCACTGCTCAGTCACTCGGCCGAGTCCAGACAAGACCCTCTTGCCAGACTGCGCAAGCGCGCCTGCAGCATGCGCAAGCAGCTGTGAAGATGGCAAGGAAACTGCGATAGCGAGTGCCGGAAGTAAACAACAAGATCAACACTTACAAGTTGCGCAACTCGGCGACCGTGTCGATGCGAGGTTTAGGTGAATGCGGTATGTGCCGCAAGTGCGTGACGCGTCTCTGAAAACTCCTCATGCTGTCAGCTTTGACGAGTGTTGTGACGAGTGTTGTGAGAGGGGACAATCCAGGCCAGAACCACTGTCCAAAACACAATTTATATCCCGACATCCAGAGTGAGCTGCCTGATCCATTTCAGGCAGAGACACAGTAGGGCCATCCGTGACGCAATAGGATTCTGCTCATATGCAAAGGCCAGAATGCGGAACACCTAATGTGCTCAAGTGCTCACCACATGGGATGAAAGGGAAGTACAAACACAGGAGGAAAGGAGGCAGACACTCACCGGTGTCGGGCGAAGTGGACTCAACAAGCAATATGTTGAGCTGCAGTCGAATCGAGCGCTTCTTAGAGTACCGTTACGCCTAACAAGAACGTACTATGACGAACGAGTTGGCCGTGATGAGACGACAAACTGAAGACAGGAAGAGGGTGGTTACCTGTATCCGGCAAGATTTCGGGACGAAAGAGAAAGAACAGCAGAGACCTGCGAAAGTCGGAGTATTAGTAAACATTTGAGATAGCATGAATAGGCCCGTCCGTGCAAGATGGAGGCGGCATCCGTTGGCAACTCTTGTCATCCCAACTTCAATGTTTGGCCGCTTTATGTAAAGCAAGGCCTTTACACACGCTCTCGGCACTAGCGTTAGTTTGGCCAGGCCGGCCATCAACGGGTCCATCTTTAAACCAGCTTTGAGCAACTGCTGAGCAGAAATCGTAGTAGGCCACCGACGACGAAGAGCCTGGTATCGAAGGATGCGACATAGCGGCGTCAAGACCGACTACTTGTCCATCTGCTTGCCGGGCGTGTGATGTAGATGTAGATAGCGTCGAGTCCCATTCTTGATCCATTTCTTTGCAAGCCCGCCCGTGTGCCGTCTCACACGCTGAGTAGCAGGCGTCCCGTTGTGACTCAAGCCTGGAACGTGTGGGCCGCGGAGAGATCGTTGGAGACTTAAAAGGTCGAAAGTCTCGCCGAATGAGTGTAAATTTTGGCAGGCGGGATATGAATCTTCGTTGCCCATAAATAAGGCCATTGAGAAGAGAGGATCATTGTAGGAAAGGATCCGAGAGAGGGCGTGAACACCACCAATTCTTCTCACGGACTATCCAGAGACTCCATCTGTCCTGGGAACACACAGAAAGATCTCTCGGTCTGTGAGGTCCTCGACGTGGCCCACCGATCTCCATGTATTATGTTCATGTTCTCCTCCCTCCTCGATTTTCAAGGGCCTCCTGTTCCATTGAGTGTTTCCCATCTCTCGCTTTGGACGTAGTATTTTATCGAATCAGCGTTGCAGCGCGCTGTGTGGGCAGCGTAACGAAGTCTGGGAGATCGGGGCTCGGGATGACGCCGGAGGACGGAGAAGGAAGTGCAATTCGGGGACCCTCGGACCTCTGAAGGGGGTACTCGTATCTTCGAATCGCGTGTAATCGAAGTTATCTGTTGGATGGGCCATTCCGGTAGATGTCCTATAGCTCTTTGCCAGAGAGCTTGGGAACAGTCACAACTACACAATAGCCGAGCTTCGCCGGGCACCACGCCGACGAACAGGATATCGCTTGCCACGGCACACGCAGCTTGCAAGCACGGGATGAAGGGGAGACGAGACCGGCTGGGGAGCAGGACATGGCCAAGTGGTTGAACTTACTCTTTAACAGCACTGGAAGCTGAGCAGTGTCCTTGCGTGTTTTTTTCCAACTGGAGGAAGGGACAGGACCAATTGCTATGGGAGCCGCCAGTTCAGCATGGCGTCGACGGGCACCAGTAGGAGGATAATGGAATACGGACCTTGTCACGACGCTAATGACGACTTTGGGGGTTGCTGGCGGTACAGGAAAACAACCGCAAGGCACGAGAGAAATAATCGAAAGCCGAAAGCCAAGAGGACGTTTGGTGCGAGTAAGGCAGGAATGAAACCCTCTGGAGATGTGCACCACACACGGCAAAGCAAACGCAGACGACTCCAATGAAAAGAGAAGTGAAGAGCGGAAAGCAGATGAAGAAGAAAGGTGGAGGGAGTCCTTGCTACATAAGTGGTGGTAGAAGTAGAAAAAGGTGAAGAAAGAGGACGAGGAATAAATGTGGTGGAGTTTCCAGTTTTCGGGCAGAGCAAAGCTAAAAAAACGTAAAAACTTGGAAAGTTCGCGCCGTTCCTCGCTTTCAGGCGTGTATATTACGGTGCGCCGACGTATCGCCTGACGCGGGGACCGACCAAGCCCAGAGCAGATTTTCACACGCAGCGGGTGTTCAGAGTCACGGTACCTAGTGTACTGTGTCCGCCATCGATACCTCTACTTTTTCCCCGCTGCAGTGATGTACGGTTCGTTACTACCTGCAGCGAAGTCTTCTTTACGCCGCTAACGAGGATCCTGGCACAAGCCGCAATGGTGGGCATGGTGGGGAAGTGGAAGGGGGGGGAGGCCGACGCCATGACCGCGTTCTAGCGCATTGATGATACTATCATGTGCGGATGTACCCGAGACCAAGGTGTACTTGTTTTGCACGGCCGGTTTGGCCATGTCCGTTAGGTACCAAGCTCCGCTGGAGTGACTTGCATGAACTTGCACCCTGTTAGTGCAGATCACCAATTGCGTAGGGAAAGAACTAACGTGGACTGGGATGAGAAAAAGATATTCCTCAGAGCAGGTAGGTACGATGCAAAACGCTCTTCTTCCCACGCCGCGGCCTCAACAACAAGAGCAGGCAGCTTCCTCCAATTCCCACTACTTCAACCTGCAGGAACCTCAAATATTAGGGCACCCTCCCAGCGGTTGTATACGGCGCAAACCCTCTCCTGTCTGGTCTAAACTGAAGAAACAGGCTGGAAGACGTCTGTTTTCGAACAGTAGGAAATGTCTGTAGCAGCATGTCTGTCCCGTGGGCATAAACATGGCCAGATATGACGGAATCGCTCTCAACGTGTCCGCATTAGCACGCGCATGGTGAATGTTATCGAGGCCCGGTATATATGCACTCTCCTTGATAAGTCAAGCTTCTGCCAGCTGTGAACGGAGGCAGTGAATCGCATACCGGAGTTGCTTGCTTCGGGCTTCCGTCTTTCTGGCTACCGGTGCCTTGGGCGTCCAAAGTCTCCAACATCTCCCGGTACCTTCCTCTAGTAGTCAGTGCGTTCCATCTGTATGTACGTGGGAGGGAGAGCCAGGAGTCAAGGCTAACCATTATTGTGGCAAAATGCATTTTTGGTCGGTGATAAGAAGCAGATGGGATGATTCGTGGTCATTGGGGGCCTGTGATGGAAAGCAACTTGGTCGTCGGACTGGACTAGGTAAGCCCGCGCGCTCATCCTTTATGTGTCTGGTGGCGGTGATGAAGAGTGTAACTTGATAGACGCTTAGCGGTCACAAAGCGCTTCCAACTCGGTAGTGAAAGCGTGGCCGGCTTCAGGATTCTCTGATAAGGCTCCAGAAAGCTGCTTTCGGTAGGACGGTGGCAGCAGTATCAGGAGGGAGAGAAAAGATATGTACCACGAATCTTGTGAGGATGCGTGAATGGAACCTCCAAGCAATGCAAGTCGCAGAAAAACTGGGCGTGTTTTGCCCCGGAGCAAGTGGACGAATCAAGAAATGGGAAATTCGCATTGACAGGGCATAATGGGGGTGGGAAAGATGCTTTAAAGTTCCAAGAACCCCGAATGTCGTGCATCTCCAGCAACCACGCGGCGCCGCCTGTCACTACTCACTAGCGATCCGTTGTATGTATGTACACCGATCTAGCCAGGTACCTTTTGCTGACTGGTGGGTTTGTCCCCATGTGCCGAACGATCAAATAACAATCCCCATTCTTTAACCCCAATATGCCTCTTGCCTGTCAGCCTGTTACATGGACGACTGGACTTACGACATTAAGCATTGCTTAACCGTCCTGTCCCAGATCTGTCGGATGGGAATTCTCTCATCCAATATCCTGCTTTCAGGAAGAAAATAGTAAAGTTTTCCTCGACGAGAATGGAAAGAGAGGTTTCTGTCAGCGAGAGTTGTCATAAATCCCAGCATGCACTGTTTGGTGTGCGATACAACCTTCCCCGGATCTACAGTTACCTCAATCCGCATTTTACAACCAATGGGGGCGGAGTTTAACCGCCACGATCGAGAAGCATGTCTTGGAGGATGCCTCAACTTTTCTTATCGGCGTCGACATGCTACGCTCTTTAGTATCATGACTTTTTGCAGCCAACACTCCATGCCCCCAGCACCTAACTGCGGCAGGAAGATATGTGCCCAAAATTTGGAATCCAAAACATATACACCATTCGTAACGGGCTTAATGACTGTGATCCGAAGTTTTTCGAGGCAAATCTGCTTAAATTATGCCCATGCTGTTTAGGCCCCAGAGGAGTGAAGGAGGCCTGGATGTCGAAATACATACAGGTAGACTTTGTAGAGACTCAGCGGCTGGTATCATAAGCAACCTTGTATGATTTTTAGAGTGTGTATCTTTAGCCCGTGGGGATGTCCGTAATGGCATAGATACAAACCACCAGATGAAGTGCTTAGTGCTGCCTGTCGGTATGAGCTCTGAAGAGAGTGAGCCGGTTGACTTCCGATAAAGCACGAAAGCAGCTGTAGCATATGGGGACGATACTACGAACTGCGTTCAATGTGGCATTCGGGCTCTCTAGCATTGCAGTACTCACCGAAATTATAAGCCAGATAAGTGTCTGTACATATTGGAAAAGGTCAATCGACGGGCAGTAGGCATAGCGAGGTGCGCTTGCCACCAATTCTGTAATGTACGCTCACGCAGAACGAGTTGCGAGCAAAAGTATCGATCGACATTCGAGCAAGAAAGTCGTTGACGAATGTTTCAAGATGGCCTCTACAGTACTGCCATGGAAGGTACCTTCATCGTGATTAGTCCCAAAACCGGCATTGGAGGACTGGACGGAATGATTTGATGGACTGGACCTTTCCTCCGTTGAATCCATTTGGCCGTTGCTAAAGCTTGCCCAAGCAGTTTTGTCCAATCGGCAGGTCCGGATTCGGCAGCTGCTGTTAACCCTGGACCCACTAGTTGACAAGCGTGATTAGTCATTCATGGCGGGGTTGCGATACGTACCTCAGCCAAGGTACCTGCCAGCTCGCGTGGGCATTTTGTGCCTGCCAGCGAACCATTTGCAGCTCGTCCGGTCAGGAGTGCCCCTGGTTGTCAGTTGTCATCGACCACAATGGATGATCAAGTGAGAGCCAACCGACACGACTATCGACCTAAGCAAAGAGATACCATCCATACCACACAAAGATCGCCAGGCACAGCTGGATGACGAGGATTTAAAACGTGGCGATGCCTGCCTAATAGTGTAGTTCACCTCACCATTTAATTTGACTGTTATTGTCCTCTGCGCGATTGCGACTGTCGCATTCTGGAGTGAAGCCTCCAATTCAACTCCCATCATCATCACCAGAACAAGCACAGATATCGTTTCATTTACACCAGATAGTGCAACATGGCGACCTCATCAACCGAACAAAGAGAGCTTGACCTTGTGGAAAAGGTGGATTTTCGCATTCTCGCCGTGGCCAACAACGAAGAGAAGCTACAGCAGCTTCTCAAAACATTCCTGCCACCCTTACTCCTGAAAGCCGGCAGCGACTATGCTTCAGTCCGCAACAAGGTCTGTCATCATAAGTCGCGCTCGTCTTGAGAGACCCAACCTGCGTAAATGCTCACATTGCCATGTCCGCAGGTCGTTCAAGTATGCCAGAGGCTTACCACTTTCATCAAACAACCCAGCATTGTACTCCCCGTTGCCGCTCTGCTTGACCAATACAAGGCCACAGGGTCACAACTTATCAAGCACTTCGATCTCGTCTTCATTCAGCACAGTATCGTCAGACTAGGTCTGGTAGAACGTCGAGAGCTCATCCCCAAGATCCTCCCTGGGATCGGTTCGGATGTGAGCGCTTCGAGAGCCGGCTTGTTCAACGTCCTCCTCCGTTGTCTTCATGACTTCAAGCTGCCGCCCAGGGGAAGCAAGGAGGATGAAACGCTCCGGGAACAAATAGGCCTCCAGGATCCCAAAGACGCCCAGTTTGTCGCCGACTGGTTGGGAAAGCTGCTATTGTTGCGTATAGCTGCACAAGGCTCTGCGATTTCCCCTGGGCTGGCCCAGTCGGATCTCCCTTTTCTCACACTGAACAAACCCGAGACTTGGAATCCTGCCGAGTCCGGTCTCAGCTTACCCGAGACGCGAATTCAGGCCGTCAACTTTCTCGCCAGCGGTGCTTTCACGGATCAAGAACGTTTCCTCCCGGCCATCTATGCTGCCTCGAGCTCCGATTTCCGCCTCGCCGGTGTTGGAGATGATATGCTCAAGAGAAGCAAAGTGTCGCTAGAAGACCGAGAGATTGTTCGCCAGCTCTTTGAGGCTCACTCAAGACTACCAGCTCGGTACAGGATACGTATTCTTGGTCTGCTGAGCAAGTCGGAAATATCAACTACCTTCACCGACGAGATCCTAGCAGCTTTCCGTCTAGATGTGGCCACGCAAAGAGAGAGTCCAGATGCTATGCAAGTCGACGGCCCTTCATCGTCTTCTTCATCGTCCGGGCTTGAACTTACCAAGGTACATCGGGCCTTGTTTGAGTTCATTAACTGGGTCGCTCGCATAGGTGCCAGCAAACCGGAATTCTCCAAAATCAGGACCTTGCTTGTTACACTACTCCGGGAGTTCGTTGAGGCACAGGGATGGCCTAAGCCTGAACGCCAGTCTCTTGATGACAACACACTTCGCTCCAGGGCCTACGAGACTATTGGCGTCCTTGCGAAGGGCACGGCCATGTCCGACACAGAGCGCATGGTTTTGGCCCAATGGCTGTTTAAATCGCTTTGCGAAGATCCCACTGCGGACGTCGTTGTCAACATTGACGCCGCTCTCTCCAGTCTTGCCGCAAACTTCAAACCACCTCACAACCCCGACCTGTCTGAACAGCTTCACGCTCTGATCCTGGAATCCATGGTCAAGACGGAAGAAGGCAACATTGTTCGGAGCTCTCGACACGCTGCAACAAAATGGGCGAACCAATGCTTGCCATTTTCCGACATATACGCACGATGGGTTGATATCCTTGCAGTAGCTGGTCGGCGGGATGAGCGGAGTGACGTCGTTGAAGAGGGTCAAAAGGGCTTAGACCCCTGGACGTACTACGCCAACGAGGAGAAATCCCGAACGCTGCCGGCCTGGCACGACATGGTGGTTACCTTCTTCACAAAGACCATATCATACGGTGGCAAACCCGGTGCTGATATGGATATCGATGAGGGATCATCCTTTACCAACTTCCCAGGACAGTGCATTCGAGCCTTTCCTGTTGCTGTCGATTATTGCAAGCGGATTCTCTTCCTCACTGCATTAGAAGACTTCACCATTGAACCGGGCTGGGAACGTCAGTTGAGTGCAACCGTACACTCTGATCTCAAGACCCGGCGTGCGATCCGTGATTACCTGGCCTCCAGCGAGCATAGTGAAGCCATCTTCTGCCTCCTCCGTTCGGCCTTTGACGGCATGCTCTTAGAGGATACCGAGATTGCAGTTGGTTGTGCACGTTCTTTCGTAGAACTTGCTTCCTTCACTCCGAGCAAGATCCTCGCACCATTGGTTCCTCGTGCCGTGGAATTGATGTCGCTCATTACTTCCAACAAGCGGGAGATCCGCCCACTTGCATGCTCGGCATTTGGTATCCTCGCCGCGCATCCGGCTAACAGCTCGGAATCTATCAACATGTTCAAGGGTACCTTGGCTGACATAGCCAAGAACCTCAAGACAGCCGTTGGGTCGGAGCTCAATGCGGTCGAAGGAGCGTTCAACGCACTTGCACATCTCATCTCCAGATCGGTGTACTACTCTACAGACAAGGACAACAACGTCAGCAGTGATCCTGGCAACGTGTTTCCCACGCTTGATTCGGTATCCTCCAGCACGCTTTCAACCCAGGAGGCTATGATCGAGGCCTATAGCCAGCTCTGGACGGCGGGTATCTGCGTACTTCCTGGGGCGGACAAGGATACGATTTCCAAGGCCTTCGTGGATCCCCTGGTTCTCCTTGCCAAAAAGGGCAATGAAAAGGCTATCACCGCTCTCGGGCGACTCGCAATGCCTTTACCTTCTGCGGAAGCATCATCTAGTGAAGAGAGCAGCGATCTTGTTGCCCTCATACTCGAGAAGCTATTTGCTCTCTACGAGCTCAGACAGGCGGAGGTCCATTTCACGGTTGGCGAAGCTATTACCGCCGCCATTGCCTGCTGGGATTCTGAGGTCGTCCAGCTTACGCTGGACGTTGAGGCCAGAGGCGATTCATACCACATTCCCAAGCGATCTAATCGGATTACCGCGGTGTTGGAGAAGCTGCTCGCCGACTGCAAGAATACCAAGCCATCTCTGCTCAAGGCCTCCGGTATTTGGCTCTTTTGCATCATCCAGTACTGTGCTCATCTTGAAGAGGTTCAGTCTAGACTACGCGAATGTCAGGTAGCGTTCATGCGCTTGCTCAGTGCTCGCGATGAACTGGTCCAGGAGACTGCATCCAGAGGTCTCTCGCTCGTATACGAGAAGGGAGATTCGGCGCTCAAAGGTGACCTTGTACGCGATCTTGTGTCATCATTCACGGGATCCGGTCCGCAGCTCAAAGTGGATGAAGAAACAGAACTCTTCGAGGCCGGTGCGCTCCCGACTGGCGACGGCAAGTCCGTTACCTCGTACAAAGACATTGTTAGCCTTGCGAATGAGGTGGGCGATCAAAGTCTTGTCTACAAGTTCATGTCATTGGCAACGAACGCTGCCACTTGGTCCACCCGATCCGCCTTTGGTCGTTTCGGACTGAGCAACATTCTTTCCGAGTCAGAGGTCGACCCAAAACTGTACCCGAAGCTGTATCGGTACCGGTTTGACCCCAACCCGAACGTGCAAAAGTCCATGAATGATATTTGGAAGGCTCTAGTCAAGGATTCCAATGCCGTTATTGAGGCTAACTTCGATGCTATTATGAAGGACTTGCTCAAGTGTATCCTTGGCAAGGAATGGAGAGTTCGCGAGGCGAGCTGTGCTGCCATCTCCGACCTGGTCGCCGGACGGCCTTTTCAAAAGTACGAGCAGTACTACAAGGACATCTGGATGGCGGCCTTGAAGGTCCTCGATGATGTTAAGGGTACTGTGAGAAATGCTGCCTTGCACCTTTGTATTGCTCTTTCAACAACACTGGTCCGCCAGTTGGAAGAGTCAGGCAACACTGCGTCTGCTAGAGCCATGATGAACGAGGCCTTGCCATTCTTACTTTCGGACAAAGGAATCGAGAGTGGAGTGAAGGAAGTCAAGTACTTTGCTACCCACACAGTCATCAAGATCTGCAAGAAGGGTGGAAAGGCACTCAACCCTTACATCGCCACGATAGTCTCAAATCTCCTCGGAAGCCTTAGTACGCTTGAGGCTGATATTGTCAACTACTACTACCAACGAGCTGGAGAAGACGACAGAGACAAGATCGATAAATTCCGGAGCTCAGCGGTCTCTCAGAGCCCGGTCACTGAGGCAATCGAGAGCAGTCTCAGGACAGTTGACGCCGACGTCATGGTGGAACTAGCGCCGGCCCTCGAAGAGGCCATCAAAACAGCCATTGGTATGCCTACAAAGATCGGCTGCAGTCGCGTTCTATCTACTCTGGCAACTCGACATACCGTAGACTTCAAGCCGTACTCAGCCCGATTCCTGCAACTCATGGAGAAGCAGGTGCTGGATCGAAACGACGAGGTCAGCCAGGGTTATGCGCGTGCTGCAGCGTACATTATCCGCGGCTGTCCAGACGAGGCAAAGCTACGCTTCTCGGATAGGGTTTTGGAGCTCTACCTTGAGTCGGAGGACGAGGCTAGGCGTCAGAAGGTTGCAGATGCCGTCCTGGCCCTTTCGAAAATTTCGCCCGACCATTTCAATGCGCTCGAGGGCAAGCTTTTGCCTTTTGCGTACCTCGGAAAGCACGACACCGACGACTATGTCCGGAAAGAATTTGAGGAAGTCTGGGATAAGCACGCCGGAAGCAGCCTTAGCGTTGCTAGATACGTGTCCGAGATCGTCGAGCTTGTTCAACAGTCACTGAATACGGCACAGTGGGCACTAAAGCATGCTGGCGCCCTGGCTATTGCGTCTGCTGTCGCAGGCATCACCAAGGCCAGCGATGTCACTGGACAAGTCAACGTTGAGAACCTCAAGACCTTGTGGCCCGTCTATGAGAAGGCATTGGCCCTCAAGACGTTCCCAGGAAAAGAAAAGCTCCTCGAGCCGTTTCCTGACTTTGTCAGTAAAAGCAAGGTGATCTGGCAGAAAGACGCCTCTTTCGGGGAACAACTAAAGAAAATCGCCGTTCGCGAGGCCAAGAGAAACAACAACGAATACCGGCCCCATGCGTTCCGCTGCCTGTGGAAGTTCGCAGCTGCAAGAGACGACTTGACGATGCTACCGACCATCTCGGAGATCGTGACGCCCTATTTGGACATGACGGCGGACGAGGACGCCATGGATGTCGACGATAAGGCGAGTACCAACAACAAGGCGAGAGGTCTGGATCCGAAGAGTCAGACGGCGTGGGCGGCTATGGAAGCTGTGGCGAAGGGGTACAATCGTGCAAAAATGCAGGAGGATGCGATGGGACAGTTGAAGGAGATTGCGCTTGCGCTGGAGGAAAACGCAAAGAAGCCGGGTTTCAAGAAGCCGTACATTGGCCAGGCTCCGTTCGATGCCATCAGGAGGGTGTTTTGGTATGAATGCGTGTTGGAGTTGCTTGAGGCAGCTATCAAGGGTGGAGAGGATGGAGCTGGATCTCCAGATCCCCAGGTTCTTGAATGGTATTTGGCGACCTTGGATCTTGACAAGGCTGATACTGGAACGGAAGACCAGAGGCTGCTGAGGGCCAAGGCTACCATGGCGGCTGTGGCGATGGGGAAGCTCCCCAAGCATGCGAGTGGTGATGCCTTGTCGGGAGTCAAGGAAAAGGTTGTGAAGGCGTTGGCTGAGGAGCGTTCGTCGGAGGTGCAGCTGAAGTGGAAGGCGTGTTTGGCTCTGCTTGATTAGGACTTTGTGTGACAACGCCCTAGTGTCAAATTCGTAGGAATGCAGGAAGGGACTGCCGGTATATAGCAGACATCATAATGGGAACATACCTCTAGGCTCGAAAGTCCAACATTGCGTACCTTCTCTACATCTCCGCAACTCGAACCTTGGCCACTTGCTATCTCTGAATCCCAAACTCTAAACCCCAGATGCAGGTTGTTGGGGTTGAGGGTTGGTTTTGTAGAGTCTCACGCATAACCCTAACCCCCATCCACAGATTCTAGCCTACTGTGTAGAGGTGGTGCTTGTCTTGTATTACTCGTAAGATTGCCAAGGCCGGGACCATTGGCGGCAGGCACAGTAGCCGGGGGATAGCAGGGAGAAGCTTCTATACAGGTCCAGCCGCTTGAGTGCCCGCCGAGCGGACTCTTCAGTGCGGCAGTGGGACAGCGTCCCTCTTGCGTCACTAGCTTGGGCGCCTTGGGAAATCGATCCAATGCCGAACCATTGATTCAACTTTTGACCTTTCGAAATTAAAGACGGGAAAGGTTTCATTCACTCTTCTACCGCTTGTCTTTACTGCCGCAGAATATTCCCCATTATTAATCGGCTACCAGAAACCAGTTCGCCACAATATCTTTTTCTATCAACTACGCCCTCGAATCCGAAAGCACCATCGAGCTGCCGCCGCCAAACGAGCCCGACCAGGACCCCCACCTCTCCGTGGCCTCGAACATCCCTCCTCTCCGCCAGCTTTAAGTCACTGCGCGTGCGCTGTACAACATTAGTCGGTGCAGTCACAGCTTCGCGTTACGATAGCGCATCCTCAAAATTACAAGCAGATCGATAGATTCACCTTCCCGCATCCGACCTCGACTGCCTGCCCTCCAACTCAGTCCTTTCCCCATTTCTTCCCGTTTCGCATCAGCTCCAGCTGCCAGAGACCAACGTCTTGTCCCCTCTTCCTGACAACTCTCAACTCAAGATCCGGCACCGGGCTCTCGCGTACTGCATTTCGTTTATTTGGGAAGCTCCTGTTGACAGGACCCCCCTGGCCTTCTCCCAACCCTCTACGACCATCCCTTCGAACGCCATCACTCAACCAACGGTCTTCGCGATGGCTGATTCAGAATCTATCGCGAACTTTGCGAGCATCACCGGGGCCAACGACACAGCTGCCAGGCGCATGCTGGAGCTGTGCGGCGGTGATCTGGAGCAAGCCATCCAGCTCTGGTTTGCCGACGAAGAGCTCCAACGTACCCTTTCCAACCCCGCGACAGAGACAGCTCCCGCTGCCGCTTCTCGATCTGCTGGCGCCTCTCGCTCGTCAAGCCGGCCCAGCCGGCCCAATGTCGGCCGTGAGGACGCTGCCGGTATTATTCACATCGACTCCGACGACGATGATATCCAAATGACGGAAGACGATGACCTAGGACAATTCGACGACTCGGGCGATGAGGCGACGAGGGCGGCCACCATTGCTCAGAGGGCTCAGGAGGAGGAGGATGCCGCCATGGCAAAGAGACTACAAGAAGAGATGTACGGCGGTGGTGGATCCGGAGCTGGAGGTCCAAGCGGTGAGGACGACGTTCGTGCCCCCATGGCCCGAACGACAGAGACTCTCGTTGCCCCAGGAGGCTTCGGCGGAGACGACGAAGAGATGTTTGAGCAGTTTCGGCTGGAACAACAGAGGGTGAGGCAAGCTCGGGGTAAGTTTCCACAAGTTCCAAGGCACTGTTCCATGTTATGCTAACACGCTTTCAGCAGGGCGGCCCCATAACCCGTTCGCACAGCCCACTGTTTGGGATCAGCCTCCCGATCCCATTCCCGGCTCCGCTGCCGGTGGTGTGGTTTCTCCCCCGACAGGAACTGCCTCAACGCGGGCTGGCCGTCTGGCAGAGCTTTTCCGTCCCCCGTACGAGTTGATGGCACATCTTAGCTGGGATGAAGCGCGTGACGAGGGCAAGGAGGAGAAGAAGTGGATCATGGTTAATCTCCAGGATATGGCTGATTTCAACTGCCAGGCCCTCAATCGAGACATTTGGAAGGATGAGCCAATCAAGGAGCTCGTTAAGCACAACTTTGTCTTCTTGCAGTACGACAAGACCGACCGCTCAGCCGAGCAGTACATTTCGTTTTACTTCCCGAACCAGACACACGAAAATCCTCAAAACTATCCCCATGTCTCCATTATCGATCCCCGCACAGGCGAGCAGGTCAAGGTGTGGAGCGGCGTTCCGTTCCCCAAACCGCTGGAGTTTCATGCTCAGCTGGCCGAGTTCCTGGACAGGTACAGCTTGGAGGCTCACGCTAAGAACCCCGTCCTCAAGACAAAGCAGCCCAAGCAGGTGGTGGATGTGGACAGGATGACGGAGGAAGAGATGCTTGAGATGGCACTTCGCAACAGCCTCGAGAACGGAGGCAATGGCAGCTCTTCAGCGCCCAAGGTCCACGACCCTGATGCGCTTACCAGGCCGACAGACTCCACCAAGGGCAAGGAGCGAGCCGATGAAGAGCCCGCTGAGGCGGCTCCTGAGCCTGAACCTGAGACTCCCTCCACCGAGAACTCCGTTTTTGCTCAGATCGCCTCGGACCGACCGCATGTCGAGCCCCCCATCGACCCCGCCACGGTGACGAGACTGCAGGTCCGCAATCCCCCGCAGCGCATCATTCGCCGATTCAGACTTGACGAACCCGTTCGCCGTATCTACGAGTGGCTTAAGGCCGAGCCCCTGCCGGGCAAGGAGGGACTCGAGTTTGAGCTCAAGTCTATGCCCGGAGGCGTCAACCTGCTTGATGTTATTGATGAAACGATCAAGGAGGCCGGTCTGGCTAATGGTACTGTCATGGTTGAGTTCATTGAGGAATAGGATAGCCATGAGCCTGTTGACGAACTCACACGCAAGATGGGTAGGCCCGGGTGGATGGATGACTAGAGATGGCTTTATTTCTAGACGGGTTATTATACCTTTTTACAGCACAAGGAAGGATATATCGTTTTGTTTGTCCGCACAGCGGGGAATTGGCGTCACTGGGAGGACTTTTGGAAGGTATACAATTGGGAGGACAAAGCAGACGTCTCACAGCTGAAGAGAACAGAAAGAGGACAGAAGAAGGAAACAAGGCGCATCATGGGTCATAACATTACTTGGCTTTCTGTATCTTGTTGCTTTGATTACCCCTCTTCTAGCGTGGTTATACGTATATCTAGGGTACACGCAAAACGATAGATGACTCAAGGTACCACTTCTTCTGTCCAAAAGGCGTCCCCTGTTAGCAGAGGTAGTCCATCACCAGTCATGCAGCATCTGCTGTGGTGGCTGCCCCATGGTGGTGAGGAAGTGGAATGCGCCGGCGTGCACGGTTACCCCACAAAAACCACACGGGTAGGCAAGGTCAAAGCTGCAAGCGTGCGACGAAGTGTCACTGCTGCAGGGCAGGGCAGGGCACCCCTCTGATAATTGTTAGTGCATGCATGTCGTTGACCCCCGCATGTGAATGTTTTGCACGTTCCTTAACCGACACCTCATGTCCTCATGCTGTGGCCTACAAGAAGATAGAACTGAAAAGAAGTGGAACACGAGGAAGAAGAGATCGGCCTTGCAAGACGCGAACTTGTATTTTGTAGATTTTGACTCATGATGCCCATCGCATGCGAACACCTCAAGCGGTGGTGCTTTATACCTGCCCTACGAATGAGGTTCCGCTCCTCAGCCAGGATCCCAGAATCCCAGACGTTGCTTCGGTATTTTGTATGGCACTACATACATACACTATCTGGCTGCCCTCCCTCTCTCCGTTCCCAAGAGATTTCTGCGCGTTCCTGATCGTCCAGTCGATTGACGAATGGGAGGAATGCTCCGTCTGTGTAATTTGGATGAAGGAAATCGAGCATCTTGGCTTGGTTCCTTCCACGGTTGTTGATTCGTGAGCTACGTACCGCGCTACAGGTACAGTACCTGCTGGTGAGACACTCGGCGCTGAACACAGTGCGCGTGGGGAGGGATCCATTCTCCCAAACATGGAGCGGGCTGGGATCGCCATTTCTTAGGTAACCTTCGCGGATCCGTCCCCTGCCTCCATTCAACTTCCAGTGCAGTGTAAACATCGGACACCTCCTTCCAAAGTCCCAATTCCTTCATTCAGATCGACCTTGCTCACATTTTTGCGCTTGCGCCCTCCAACCTCCAGTATTCTTCCTCTCTAGCATCCGACCGACTCCTCGCGTGACTGAACTCCCCAGACTGCTTCGCGACACTCCGAGTCGTCCTTGGAACTGTGGCGGTCATCGGGGCTGACCTGGTCCCGCCAATTGTTCGAGCTTCCCCTTGCTCAGTCCCCCGTGTCCCGGCTGCACCTACAGACTGGACCAGAGCATCATCCTAGTCACCGTTCGCTCCCGCCCTTGATCGCCCTCTCCTGCCTCGTAGCCCTACGACTTGTGCTTCTCGTCGCGCATCTTGCCCACTGCAATAATCCTTTGCGACCTTCGAGCGACATCCCACCACGAGATCCGACCCAATTGGCGCACTGTTGTGTCCCAGGCAAATCAACCAACCCATGCGACCCTCGTTCGCCTGCACCGCCGTCTGAGATAGAACCACCTCGCCCCTCCGCACGACTCACGTTACGTACGCCATGGCCGACCGCGAATATGACGAGCACGAGGGATCTGTGGACCCCGAACTCCTATACACCAAGGAATTTTGTATAGGTTGGTTCACCGAGCGTCCAATACGCCCATGGCCCTCGGCGCCATTCAAGCGGCGGTTGCTGACCAGTAGACCGTGATTTGCAGGTGGAGGTAGTTTCGGCAAGGTCTTCAAAGGGTACCCTACCTATCCCACGTCTCTCCCGCCATGCTCTCGCAGCGTCGCATACTAATCTCTCTACCCAAAATCCAGTTTCGACAAACGGAGTGGCCAGGCAGTAGCTATCAAGGTTATCGATATTGAAAGCGCCGAGGACGAAGTAGAAGACATTATCCAGGAGATCGCCATCCTTTCCGAGCTACAGTCGCCCTACGTTACCAAATACTATGGTTCTTACGCCAAAGGCGCCGAGCTATGGATCGTCATGGAGTTTTGCTCGGGGGGTAGCTGTGCCGATTTGATGAAGCCAGGTCTGATTGGGGAAGACTACATCGCCATCATCGTTCGTGAACTGCTGCTGGGGCTGGACTATTTGCACCAAGACAAGAAGCTACACCGCGATGTCAAAGGTAAGGGACAGCAACTGGCAAATGCACATGTCCCGTTAAACAGCTTTTGCTAACCGCTAGTAGCTGCCAACATCCTCCTTGCTGCCAATGGCCAGGTCAAGCTAGCTGATTTTGGTGTTTCCGGTCAGCTATCCGCGACCATGACCAAGAAAAACACATTTGTCGGCACCCCATTCTGGATGGCCCCCGAGGTAATCAAGCAAAGCGGCTACGATCACAAGGCTGACATCTGGTCGTTGGGCATCACGGCCCTTGAGCTCGCCAAAGGAGAGCCACCCTATGCCGATATCCATCCCATGAAGGTGCTCTTTCTGATTCCCAAGAACCCGCCCCCACGCCTGGAAGGCAACTTCAGCAAGGGATTCAAGGACTTCATCGAGTTGTGCTTGCAGCGTGACCCCAAGGAAAGGCCAACGGCAAGAGAACTTCTCAAGCATCCCTTCGTTCGGCGGGCAAAGAAGACGAGCTATCTGACGGAGCTCATCGAGCGTTACAACCGGTGGGCGGCTACGCACAAGCAAGATGACGAGGAGTACCATGAGCCGGAGGAGAACAACTATGTTGAGCAACGGAAGCATATCAATGAGGACATGTGGGACTTTGGCACAGTGCGGCTGGTTAGTGACCGCGGCGGTGTTGTTCACAGGCCCGGCATGTTGAACCCGATGGACGAGTCGACACTCAATGCGAGATCTTCGAGAGCTAATGAGAGCGCGGATAACCGGGACGACTGGAGGAGAGAATCTAGCCAAGCGACATCCAAACTTGCAGTTGACACCAGTGGGACGGGCACCGCGAGGCAACCATCACCTGCGAGGAAACCTGTAGGAACGCCGAGCACAGCGATGCCGCCGCCTCCGACCAGAGTCCTTGTGCCTAGTTCGCCTGTCAAGCAGCAGATACAACAACTAGAGCAACAGCAGCATCAATCGAGGGAATCCGCAACGCCCCGCACATCACTAGCCAGGCCGGTAGCACACACACCATTAGGCAGTTCTCCAGATTATGATCGTGTGCTTCAGGAACAGTTACGACGGGATATTGGGGGTATGAACCTCGGACCGGCTATCCAGAACAGCACACAGCCACAATCAGCATTCTCTCCATCACAGTACAGCCAACAACCTACATCTTCACCGTCAAGAACGGCTGCTGGACCCATGAAGTTGCCCGAGATTCCCCCATACAGAGGAGGACAACAGCAACAGCAACAATCCCCTCAAAAGCTTACCAACCAGCAAACAAGTCAGCAAGCACCAAACACCAGCAAACCTTTCCAGCAGCAGCAACAGCCTCCCCTCTACCATCAACCTTCGCGTGAATCACTTTACCGGCAGCAACAGCAGCAACAACCACAGCAGCAACAGCGTCAGCTAAATCACCAGCCATCGCGCGAGCAAGTGTACCAACAACATCAGAGACAGCAGTCACAACCTACAATGCTCTATCATCAACCTTCGCGCGAGTCATTGTACCAACAGCAGCAGCAACAACAGCATCAACGACGAGATTCACAGTATCAGCAGTCCTCTGGACAGTATCAACCTAAGAGGTCAAGCTACCATCAGAGTCAAGGGCTGAGCCCCCTAACATCAAAGGAGATGCCACGCTCGTCGCCATCAGGGAGCCGCATAGTGTCCACCTCGTCCAACCATGGCGGAGCCAGTACACCGTCCTCGTCATCAACATCACTGGCGTTTCCTTCGCCCGATCCGCCTAGTCCCAGCGGCGAGTTGGACGCCCTTAACGACGTGATTTTCCCTGCGCTAGAGGAGGCGCTCAAACGCCGACAAATCATGCTGCAGCAGACGTACCGACCGGAACCGGGGTATGCTCCAGCCCCGCCTACTCCGAAGCAGCAGCGTGCTGAGGCAGCCAACGAGAAGATACGCAAGTTGGTGTATAAGCTGGCACATGTGTGCAAGGAGATTGACCACTACGACAAGGCGGAGCCGGTGGGGATGGGCAAGGATGTTGGTGGGTTTCTGGAGGGACTGTTGGAGGAGATCTTGGTGAGGGTCGAGCCGCTTGATGTTTTGGGGGAGGATGGGCATGGTGGTTAGTGAGATGATGCGCGAGGGTTAGGGGTGAATACAGGGGGGCAGGCATGTTTCTGGAGGGGAAATAGAACTTAATGTATGACCGTCGACGACGATACTATGATGTGTTATGATCAGCATTGGACTGGGTTAGGGAAAACCGAGGCTTTCATCAAGCCGTGTTACCTACTGTTATGACCTTGAAAGCATCCGTTATGAAGGGTGTTTTTGAATAGAGTACAGGACTAAGATCTGTGAATGGAAACATGGATTACCATCTGGTGACAGAAATACATGTTCGGGGTTTTTGCTCTCCTAGTACGAAGCCTAAATCGGGCCCACGTCTTGTAAGACACTCGACACATGGATGGGTTTGTTCAGGCCTCAGGTCTCAGGCTTGTTATACACTGTCAATCACTCTTGTCTCATCTTTCGGGACCGGACCGGATCTAGTGTTTCTATTTTCCGGTGATCACATTCTGATTCGCGGCGATCACATGAACCGGATATGTAGAATCCAGTCAATGACCAGTTCGGAAGTGAAAACTTATTGCCTAAGCTTACGACTATGCATGATCACGCTCAACAGTGGACGCTTCAACTTGTCAACTGACTGATACAGCAAGAGACCCGCCTTCCTACGAGCTTCTTCAGGTTGGGCGATCTTTGTGTGTCCCGACAATGAAGAAGGATCACTCAAATACCAAGAGTACCTTACTACTACTGGTACTATCCGACGGGGCCATCCAGTAATTCCCAAGCCACTCATATTGTTAGATGGGCAGTTTAACGAACTGGCAGAAACATGAACACTGCAATGGTCACGCATGCCAGCAGCTGATCTTCATCTTGAGGATGATGTGTGTACGAGAAGAAAATGGCTTTATTTTTGGGCCACTCAATCGATAGCACCAAGATATTTTTGTTTTCTTGAACAAAATAAAATTGAAAAAAAAAAAAAGAAAAAAAAAAAAAACATTCTGACGTGCTGGTAACACGGGATATGATTTGCCATTCCCTTGAAGGGTTCGTTCACATCAGCTGTCACAAACGTAGGTAGGTACCCTTTCCACTGTCACTCGTTACTGCAGGCCGTGATGAACGTTCACAGTTGGATGGTGTAACATGAAATGAAGAAAAGTTTGAATGAGGCTACATTGATTTCATTCTCAGGCACATGTCGTCGTCGTCAAAAGGAAGGCGCGCTTGCTATGCTACCACAACAAGACTAAACCGAACCGAACAACATGAATGGCATGATCTCGTCATTTTGCCTAGGTAGGTACATAAATGACATCCGTCTCCCTTCCCAAATGATAACGTTACTCGAGCCTCCGTCTCTTTTCCTTTCCAAGTAGGTAATCAGAACATCACTAACGAAGAAACAACGAACCGGCCAAACCAAACCAAACCTTCAACCAACTACTTAGGGTCGTAGAAAGCGGAACGTGACCTCCACGAGAATAACGCTAAGATCACGACACGCCCAGAAGACTCTTCGTTGTCTTACTTGAACTGTACGGGAATACGAGATTTCAGTTGTTGGTCCAAGGTAGTATGTACGGGTTCATTCTAGTTTCCGGTTGTTGTTGGGTTGTTGGTTGTCCCTGCCGCAATTTCCTGTCCGCAGCGCGATCATATCGTGCTTGCCTCACTGTTCGGCTCATCTATGGAAACTACCCCGCTAGATGGCACATCCGCACTCTGCCGCGTTTCGTAGTCTTCTATCTTACCTACCTCTACGTGTTGGGGTCGAGCTGACAGTTTTAAGGTGTGGGGAACAGAAAGATCGAGATCAGGTGAAAGCAACTGATCCGACCTCAGAAGCCCGGACTGAAATACGTCTTTGGTGGGATACAATCGAACCACCTGGACTCTTCTATTTGATGATGGGTATATAAATTGTCTCGCTACTTCCCACCTATCCTGACGGAATCAGAAGTGCTTCGAATTCTCCAAGCCCAGAGCAACACCCAGGTCCCCTACCTGCCTACCTAAGGTAGTATACGGCTTTTCAGTCCAGTTTGCTTACCATCTTCAGCATCGTCTTACCTTCCATCAACCTCAAACAGCTTACCCCAAGCTCCCAACATGACGAACAAAACCAGCAATCGCTCGGGACTCCTCACCGGCCTCTTCCTCCTCCTCCGCTCAGTGGCCGCCTCCCCCGTTCCTGCTTCATCGGCATTCGGTCCCGTCGTCTTAATCCAGCAGTCCCCCAACCTCAACTCAAATCACGCCATGACCGCCTCCTCCTTTTCCACCGACGACAACCTCCCTGCAGGCTGTACCAACACCTCTCTCCACGGATTCCAATGGACCGTGTCCGACTTTCACTACTCCTCCTCTCTGACCTACACCACGCCTTCGCACCGCATCAACGGCGCCACGGTCCGGTTTAATCTGACTAGTAACGCGTTGCCGGAGCTGAATGTGTACTGCGATGCTTATAGCAGTGATTTTTCGGATCCGTTTTATGGGCAGAGGGTATATGATTGTACGACTGTGGTGAATTCAACTTCAGGTGCAAGTGACGGGAGTGAGGGAGGAGAGTGGGGTGGAGTGTCGGCTGGGGCAGGACAAATCCAAACGCAGTTTCGGTATTGGAAGAGTAGTCAGAGTGTGGAAGTGAGGCAGACTTGGGCGTGTGATGATTTGGAGGGGCCGGGGAACATGTAAGTTCTAGCAGCTGCTCCCTCTCTTTCTCTTGCCTGCTCACCAGATTGAAAATCACTAGAATAAAGTATGTGCTAACATCAACGAACGAACTCCCCAGGGCCATATTCTCGGCCAACGGCACTTCGGCCGCGCAGACGCCCAACTGCACCTTCGAAGAGCACCAGACGCCTCCCGCCGAGTGGAAGAATGGCGATACCTACTACTGGAATGTCCAGGCTTGCACTCTGTCCGAGTTCTCGTTTGCGCCGTCGGAGCTTCAGGTGTTTGCATAGCCTTTCGATCACGGCAACGGCGTTAATGACGGGACGGATGACGGATACGGATGCGGATCTGGAAGCGGGAACGGGCAGTTGCAGACTGCTGAGTAGTGACGGGTGGCTGATAATGAGTCTGCTCGACTAATGGGTGATTGATAGGCGTTTGGGGGGTTAAAACCTGGAGATATTTGCTGCGAGCTCGATGATTGCATTAATGGTAATACGAAAGATTGACTCGAAGATGGATCTCCATGCTTGTCAGTGGTATTCACGTGTCGTATACAATACAGTTTCCCGAAAACGAAAGCTGGCAAGAGTCCGCTTGGTACTCAACAAAAATTCGGAAAGACACCTAGAAGGGTCCCATTTCCAAAACCACCAAGCTTCGGTCTCAACGACAATATCAAAAATGGGGGCAAAATGAACCAATCTTCCTGACGTGGGTATCTCTCGACGACCCTCAAATGTCAGGATATCCTGAGGTCGGTGTTTGCTTGACTCTGCGCTTGACTTTCACTGTCATGGCCAGCGATTGGTCATGCTCCAAAAGAACAAAACGCTTCAAGCTGGATGTGTGGCCTCAGAAGTATGGGGATATTTCGTGTTGGTCTTACTGGCTACTACCAAACGACTGTCACTGGCTAGTACCGTTCGACAATCGTCCAATGGTTGTTGACGACAACGACATATTGGTGCATGACAGTAGCACTTGGCTTTTCCTCATCACCTAACCACCTATTTCCCCTCATGCATCGATGCCTAGGAAACCGGCATACGCAGCAGGGTGACGAAAAGGCGGGGTTGGCTGTTGAGCGTAGCTGCATATTGCAATGTGGCAGTGTTTGTTGGTTAGGTAGGTACGGTGCCTTTACGCCTTCGCCTTGAATTTGAGATCTGAATCATTTTCTTCCTACTCGACCCCCTCATCCGACCGTTTGTTCCAGTCTTCATTGCGCTTTCATGGGTTTGACGGATTCACTTTTCTGGGAACCCAACTCATTTACGTCTTGCTTCTCGAAGAACTCCTCTTCTGAATTTTTGTTCTTTTTTCTTTTTTTCTTGAGAGACAAGCACATAAAAACTCAGACAACATGACAAACCTCAAGTCGACCGCAGATCCGTAAGTAGAGACAAGCATGAATCAATCAATCAGGAAAACATAGTCGAACTGTTAGCTGACCAACCTGCGTCAAGGCCCCCTTACTACCCCCCTTCTATCGCCAGCGATATCACCAAATACTTCCTCTCCGCAACCTCGTTTCTCCATGGCCAAGTTACCGAGCTCAGCCGAGTCCTCGGACACAAAGTGATCATCGAAGCTGACTGGCAGCGTCTGCTGGACGAGTTCGGCGAACAACAAAAACCTACACTCGTCGAAGCAGCCTACGACATCATGGTATCATGGTGCGATGAGCTGCAATTGATTCTTGATCACCCGGATGACGATGATTGGTTGACTAGGCTTCTCACCCGTCTGGTCAAAGCCAATGGAAAGCTGAGGGTCATGTTGGATGTGTGGGAGAATAGTCAGTTGGGCACGAGTTGGTCGGATGAGAGAAATGGTTTCTTCGTGCACTTGCCGAAGCATTTTCTATTCGTAAGGAGGGCGTTGAAAAGGGGGCAAAGTGTGATTCGCGAAGAGTTCCAAAAGGAATTGTTGTCGTGCTTCGTGACGACTGCAAATGATAAGGAGGACTCGAACCCCGAGCTGGGAAAGGAGGCGTGGACGGGAACAGCGACGGAGTCACTGAAGCAGTTGAGTGTGAGGGACGAGAAGTCGGGAGAAGAAAGGTCAAGCAATGCCAATGGAGCTGCTCCGGCCGCTGCTTGTAAAACACAGCCGAATGTCGCGAACGCGAAGACGACCACAACCTCGTCCGCGTCTTCTGCCGAGCCAAAGCCAGCGAGCTTTCCTACTGTCGCCTCCCTCCCAACGCTCTCCGAGATCTGCTCGAGACCGCCCTACCATATCACCATCCAGGACGGGTCAAAGCCTGGTTGGATCAGCATTCATGGTAGCCACGGCGCTTCGCTGAAGCTCATTGACAAATATATCAGCAAATGGACCCCAAACGTCGAAATGGAGAGCGAGGATGGGCCGCCGACCATTGACAGAGCGGTGAATGGAGCGTTGACTACGCTGACGATCAGGAGGGTGGTCGTAGAAAGGTCATTCAGGGTGAGGCCGCAGTCAGTAACGATGCCGATGGTGTTGGCGATTATAGAAGGCACGCTGGGCTATGAGGTCGTCTGGCATGGAAGCGGAGAGTACAGGTTGAGGAGAGATGCGCCGTTTGTGTAAGGTGAGCGCCTGGTGATATGTAGTCCTTATGAGCCTCAACGCGTTTTCAATCGCGGTCATCGGACCCGAGGTCGATAAGGCGGGTCGAAGATAACCAGTGATGTTGTCGCTGGCGATCAACAAAACAAAGCCCCTGAGACCGGACCCTGGGTTCCTGAAAGGGAGCCTCATTGCGGATCGCGCGACTCGGAGTGGTGGATCCCGTCGTGGCCGATCAATGGACATATGGCTTATTTCTAGTGACGAAAGGGCATGAATAGGATGGGAGGCTCATTTTGTTCGGTTTCTGCGGAAGTTGCAATTATAAGTAAATTCGGACCCAACCCATGTTGTTGTTTGATGAGTGTCGTGTGTCCGAGTTGTTGACGCGAGGCGTTGCGTTGACGCGAGGGAGGTGACGTCGGAGATATGGTGGGTTCGAAGCGATAGCGCCGACGGGATTCGGCCAAGGCGACGGTTCCCCAAAATCTTCAGGCTGAGGACACGACAGTTTCAGTGGATGCTTCAGACGAATGTACAAGGCTTTTATCTCTTGGCAGTAACACTAGCACCCGTCAATACACTACAAACAAGAATCAACGGTGCCAGAAGGTAGTTAGAACCCCGATCCGCATGTCCTCCGTGTCCGTTCCGTAGGTTGACCCCGGGCCGACTCCGTGTCGGTCGGGCAGTGGGAGCTTTGTGTGTGGGAGTCCAGCTACCTCAGCTACCTATACTTAGGTGACAGAGAGCTGTCGCGCAACAGATGTCTAGACCACTGAACAGCAAGATGGAGCGCTAGAACACACTGACAGCGGGCGCGTAGAAGGCGTGTAGAAGGCGGGAAGGAAGTAGCACAGAGGACGTCACGGTGGGGCTGCTTAATCCGTGCACCCACACGCCGGCCACACGCCTGCCACACGCCCTGTGACGCTAGCCTTATCCAACCCTAGCGCGTCGAATCCGTTCTTGGTTTCTCCGAATTCTGGTTCCCCACCAAGGCAGGGTAGGCGTATCCCGTAGTGTACACTCTGGGCTGTAGACGATTGGAGGGGATCATTGGCAGCAGACTGGCTCCAGGCTCTGCATGTTTTTTGTGAGGCATTTGCCCTGCCTGCCCTGGGGGGGAGCCATATCTGCCAAATCTGCCAGTTCACCCGACTCGACCTCGAACCTCAAACTCCCTTTTCTCCAGTTCGAATATTTTTCCTCCCTCACCCTTCGGCCGCCGCTCCTTCAATCCCTCTCCGCTCTTGTCCTTGGTCATTGGCAAACCAGTCCTTCAAAATGCTCTCCAGAAACTCCATGGTATGTTTGCTCATACTGCTGCTGCTGCTGCTGCTGTCTTGGCTCCTTGTGCTTCTGCTGCCGCAAAAATCTGCCACCCGACGTCATCCCCGCTCCAAACTCAGCAACCATCTCGGATGGCGGGCATATTGGTCGCGTACATGACGCCCGCTTGTCAGACTTGCGCCGTGCCGCTACCGCTACGTGCCATGCCAGCACATGCTCACGATACCTACCTATACGGTCGACGCACGCGACTAACATGTGTTTCCCCTACAGCGCCTTGCTCGGGCCGTTGCCCAGCCCACCCCCCGCCTCGCCCGCGGCTTCGCCAGCGTCCAGGACACTCCTGCGCAGACCCTCCAGTCCGACATCTTCAAGCCCACCAAGTACGGCGGCAAGTACACCGTCACCCTCATCCCCGGTGACGGTATCGGTGCCGAGGTTGCCGAGTCCGTCAAGACCGTCTTCAAGGCCGACAATGTCCCCATTACCTGGGAGCAGATCGAGGTTTCGGGTGTCCAGGACAACGCCAGCCGCACCGAGGAGGCTTTCCAGCAGGCCGTTGCCTCTCTGAGGAGGAACAAGCTCGGTCTCAAGGGTATCCTCCACACCCCCATCAGCCGCTCCGGCCACCAGAGCTTCAACGTCGCCATGCGCCAGGAGCTCGACATCTACGCCTCCATCTCGCTCGTCAAGAACCTCCCCGGCCTCCAGACCCGCCACAAGGACGTCGATCTCTGCATCATCCGTGAGAACACCGAGGGTGAGTACTCCGGTCTCGAGCACCAGTCTGTCGATGGCGTCGTCGAGTCCCTCAAGATCATCACCCGCGCCAAGTCCGAGCGCATCACCAAGTTCGCCTTCCAGTTCGCCCTTGCCAACCAGCGCAAGAAGGTCACCTGCATTCACAAGGCCAACATCATGAAGCTCGCCGATGGTCTCTTCCGCGGCACCTTCAACCGCCTCGCCAAGGACTTCCCTCAGCTCGAGTGCAACGACATGATCGTCGATAACGCCTCCATGCAGTGCGTCAGCAAGCCCCAGCAGTTCGACGTCATGGTCATGCCCAACCTTTACGGTGGCATTCTCTCCAACATCGCCGCTGCCCTTGTCGGTGGCCCCGGTGTCGTCCCCGGCTGCAACATGGGCCGTGACGTCGCCGTCTTCGAGCCCGGCTGCCGTCACGTCGGTCTTGATATCCAGGGCAAGGACCAGGCCAACCCCACCGCTCTCCTCCTCAGCGGTACCATGCTCCTCCGCCACCTCGGTCTTGATGACCACGCCAACCGCATCTCCAACGCCGTCTACGACGTCATTGCTCAGGGGTAAGTTCTTCTACCACTGCGCCTTTACTAAAAACACGTGCTAACCCCCTCACAGCAAGGTCCGCACCCGCGATATGGGCGGCGAGGCCTCCACCCACGAGTTCACTCGCGCCATCCTCGACTCCATGGAGAAGTCTCTCTAAAGATACCCCGCAACGTAGGACAAGCCTTGGCCTGAATAGAAAAAGACCAATCGTTTAATCCGACTGCATCTGCGCTCATTTCCATCTTTCGCCTTTAATTTACACTGTATAACGGCCCAGCCGCCGCCGGCTGGTTGGAGATACCACGACGGAGGTGATTACTTGTTCTTGACCTGGACGAGTAGATTGGGAGAGAAGGGAGCATTCACCGTCTCCTATTATCCCTTGTATTGTACGTAGAGTTGGCTATACGAATTCCATTTCATTTGTCTGCTATATACCGGCGATCTTGGGGCGGGAGACAAGTCGTGCAATTTCCGAGCAATCCGAAGCATTTACACAGAATATAGGAGTTTTGGGTCTTATAGGGGGCTTCCCTCATGGCGCCTAGGTTGATCTTGAATCGTGTTCACAAGCTTTACCGAGCGGTCCGCTTTGTCTCTTCCGTATCTCCATCGCCTATATGGGGGTTAAGCTTTATCAGTGGAGGGTCTTGACTAAGGCCTGTCGGTGGAAATACCTGACATTCTCACTCAAATAGGAACCCCGTCAGGTACGCTACCGATACCTAGTTAAACAGGTCTCTTTAGCGCCCGGTGTCCACCATGGTCGGCATGCAGCTGATGCCAAGGGAAATAGGGCTCCCGGCTCCCATGTTCCGGCTCGCTGAAGTAGCCCCACGGATCGGACTACTTGTCTAGGCTTTGGATAACAACCACATTACCATCTTGTAAGGTATAGGTCAGGAGCATCGACAACGGTAGGTAACAACATCCCCAGATCACCAACACAATGTAGAGGAAGAGAAAAGGGGGCTGGTAGGCAAACATATCGAAAACGAACCGTCGGTATGAGCCAATCAATGGAAGTGGTTCTTCCATCCTCTTAATCACCTGAGTGTCTAGTCAAGACAA
>NW_009799179.1:2608968-2618152 GCF_000213175.1 Neurospora tetrasperma FGSC 2508
GAACCAACGACTTCATGCATCCAAATTATCTCTTTCTAGCCTTGCCGTTCGTTGAAGGACCCAACGAATGGAGACATCAATACGGACAGATGGAGAGATTGCCCAAAGGGGATGTAAGATGTAGTCGGGGTTGCATCGATAGGTACCGCATAGTAAGTAAGTAGCATGCGGCGTATGTATGTATGCGCCTATGACGCACACCAAGACCACTGCTTTATATTGCCTTTCCCATGAGTGGTTGATATCCGCATAATATCAACTTACAGCTATACATTTTACTTCCCAGGTAGGCAGACTTCTGTAAGTGTAGGGCTGAAGATGACGGGCGTTCCGAAAAGAGAAAAGAAAGAAAGCGGATTTGCGACACCGGCTGGCTACCTACCCTGGCATCCTACCTAGTCTCCTCGGATGGATTGACCGTGCCGTAACAGCTATCTTTCAACAAATGAGTCGCGATGTTTGTGCGTGGGAGTTTCCTACAGTCAAGTCTGCAAATAACGATATGAGGTATAACGATAATCTGGCTATAACGTTCAATTTCACTGCCACCGTTCCATTTGTATGGGGATTTCAGCAGTATAACGATATATTCCGTATTGCGATTACGATCAAATTTCTGGCTCAGTTTGTATGGTGATCGTTATACCCATTAGGTGGTAGACATGGGAAACATTCCCAACTCATCCTTTGGCCGTACATTAACTACCACTTTTCGGTACCTAGACTAAGTACCTGCTCGAGCCGATCTTGGCGTGCTTGGCGCTACTGAGAGTAGCGATAATCTGGGAATAGTGATCAGATCGAGGGGGTAAGCAGATATCGTTATTTGCAGACTTGACTGTAGTAAGAAGTTCGTATATCTCTAGAGGACGTTGTCGGGTGGTGGGCCAGACTGAGTGGTTGAAGATACCTACCTACCTAACTCTAGCCAGTACTGCTGCGTTAAGGCTTTATTGGATTTTGCAGGAAAAACGCCACAAAATCAGAACAAAACACGCAGTGATGCAGAGTGGTAAGACCTACCTTGCGTAAAGGTAGGTAGGTAAAATGCGGAGAAGCATACCTAGACATGGATTTATTTGATTGGGGGCTGAAACTCGGAACAATCACGAGTCCTGGAAGCTGTAAAAAGGAGCTGTAAAGAGCTGTAAAGAGCTGTAGTAAGGAGCTGTAAAGAGCTGTGTGAATCTGACTGCATCGCAGGATTCAAGCCCACCCAGTAATTGATTTGATTGCTCGATTGATAGGTAAAAAAAAAGCTCAGCCTCTTGTGAACCGTGGGCTGGCTCTACATATTGCTGATTGCTGACGACAGACACACACACTTACACACACACACACTTACACTTACATACACCGACTCCGACCAACAGCTTATGAACGCCACCGCCAAACAAACCGGGGGATCGGGGTGGGATATTCGAAACAAGATACCCGAATGGGTAAACTGGTAGTGAGGGGGAAGGAGAAACATGTTTCCCAACGAGGCTGAAAAGGAGGTAATCAGCTGACTGTTTATTGACCGGTCACTTGCTTGATGGACGCTGGGGGGGCGGTAGACCTGAGTAAGTGGAAGATCATGGTCTATCTGGCTGGGAGTGACTTGGGAAAGATGACGACGGCTGGTTTTTCAGAGGAATGGAAGTTGTATGCCTTGGGAAATTCTGAGAGTATTAATACTTTGGGGTTTTCCCTTGTGAAAAAGTCTCACCTGAGATGGGAGAAGCCTTGATGTACGACATCAGCAGTTATCTCCTTACGATAGATAGACCGCTAAGCAACCCATACAGAACAACGAACCAAGAACACTAGGGCCAGAGAGCAGCAACCATGAGCACCGACATCAAATTTGCCATCACCGGTGTTCCCACCACTCCCTCCAGCAATGGTGACCCTCCCTTCCCTTTTGTCACAGGCCACCGCCATGACTGCCTGTACTAACACAAACACTCAGGAGCGGTCCCTCTTCGCCGCGAGCTCCGCGACCTCCAACAAAACTACCCGGAGCAGTTCAATCTCTACCTTCTCGGCATGCGCGACTTCCAAGGCCTCGACGAAGCCAAGCTAGACTCGTACTACCAAGTCGCTGGCATCCACGGCATGCCCTTCAAGCCGTGGGCCGGTGTCCCTTCCGACACGGACTGGTCCCAACCCGGCAGCAGCGGCTTTGGCGGCTACTGCACGCACTCGTCCATCCTCTTCATCACCTGGCACAGGCCCTACCTTGCCCTGTACGAGCAAGCTCTCTACGCCTCCGTGCAAGCCGTAGCCCAAAAGTTCCCTGCGGAAGGGGGGCTGAGAGCCAAGTACGTTGCGGCCGCCAAGGATTTCAGGGCGCCGTACTTTGACTGGGCTAGTCAGCCTCCTAAAGGAACGCTGGCGTTTCCGGAGTCCCTCTCATCGCGTACCATACAGGTGGTGGATGTCGACGGGAAGACCAAGAGCATCAACAACCCGCTGCACCGGTTTACTTTCCACCCGGTCAACCCTAGCCCGGGTGACTTCAGCGCGGCATGGAGCAGATACCCGAGCACGGTCCGGTATCCAAACCGGCTGACAGGGGCATCGCGGGATGAGCGGATTGCGCCCATCTTGGCGAACGAACTGGCGTCGTTGAGAAATAATGTTAGTCTGTTGTTGCTGAGCTACAAGGACTTTGATGCGTTCAGTTATAACAGGTGGGATCCGAATACCAACCCGGGTGATTTCGGCAGTTTGGAGGATGTGCATAATGAGATTCATGATCGGACGGGCGGAAATGGACATATGTCGAGCCTGGAGGTGTCGGCTTTTGATCCGCTGTTTTGGTTGCACCATGTGTATGTGGTCACTCCCCTTTTCCCTGTTTTTCTTTTTTTCTTTTCATCGGTCACACCTGACAGGCCCCATTCCGTTATCGTCGCTGACATGAAGCCCTTGATCTGAAGTAACGTCGATCGCCTCTGGTCCATCTGGCAAGACCTTAACCCCAACAGCTTCATGACTCCCCGGCCCGCTCCCTACTCGACCTTCGTCGCACAGGAGGGTGAAAGCCAGAGTAAGAGCACACCTCTGGAGCCGTTCTGGGACAAATCTGCTGCCAACTTTTGGACCTCTGAGCAGGTCAAGGACAGCACCACCTTCGGATACGCGTATCCTGAGACGCAGAAGTGGAAGTACTCGTCCGTAAAGGAGTACCAGGCAGCCATCAGGAAGTCTGTCACGGCGCTGTACGGGAGCAATGTGTTTGCCAACTTTGTTGAGAATGTCGCCGACCGGACGCCAGCGTTGAAGAAGCCGCAGGCAACTGGCGAGGAGAGCAAGAGTACCGTCTCGGCGGCGGCTGCTCATGCAGTTGAGCTTTCCGGTGCCAAGGAGGTCGCAGAGAAGGTCCATAATGTGTTCCAGCACGCTGAGGAGAAGGCGCAGAAGCCGGTGGTGCCTGTCAAGGATACAAAGACCGAGTCGAGCACGGCCGCAGGTATGATCATCGGCTTGAGCATAAAACGTCCATCCAAGCTGACAGCTTCACCAGGCCCAATTCCAGAGAGCCTCAAGTACCTCGCCCCAGACGGCAAGTACACCGACTGGATCGTCAACGTTCGCGCCCAGAAACACGGTCTCGGGCAATCCTTCCGTGTCATCGTCTTCTTGGGCGAGTTCAACCCCGACCCAGAGACCTGGGACGACGAGTTCAACTGCGTCGGTCGTGTGTCCGTGTTGGGACGGAGCGCCGAAACCCAATGTGGCAAGTGCCGCAAGGACAACGCAAACGGTCTGATCGTCTCAGGCACCGTGCCCCTGACCTCCGCTTTGCTGCAGGACATCGTGGGCGGCGAGCTCCAGAGCCTCAAGCCTGAGGATGTCGTCCCGCATCTGCGCGCCAACTTGAAGTGGAAGGTGGCCCTCTTCAACGGCGATGAGTATAATCTGGAGGAGGTTCCGGACCTCAAGATTAGTGTTGCTTCGACAGAGGTGACTATCGATGAGGAAGGCTTGCCACATTACTCTCGCCAGTATACCGTCTATCCTGAGATCACCGAGGGGAAGCCGTGCGGACATGGCCCAGAGGATCACATCTAAAGGGGGATTCAGCATCAGAACGTAGGAAGGTGCAAAAGGGGGGTTCCTGTAGGGTGAAATCAAGAAACCGGGTATCGTTATTTCAGCCGTAAAAGAAATGGCAAAATCCAGAACAAAAAGAGACATATTTTTTCATCGCCGTAGCCACCCAAACGCCTTCCCAATGCAGAAGAGAACAAGAGATAAACAGACCCGACCACCCCGAAGCTCAGAACTGGATACGACGCTTGCGACCAGTGTACTTGGAGGTGGCCTTGACAATCTTGCCCTTGCGCTCCATCTGCTCCTTCTTCTTGATGATCCAGCCCTTGCTGCCCTTCTTGATCTCGCCCTTTCCGCCCTTGCCCTTCTTTCTCTGGTCAAGGATATCAACGCCGTCCATGTTTTCGACGACAGTGCTGATGTCCTTGCCACCGGTAGCGTCCTTGCCGACCGTGAGGACCAGGTAAAGTTTGACGTTCTTGGTGTTGGGGTCGTCCTCGAGCAGACCGGCGCCGAAGCCAGCCTTGACGGCCGCGGCAGTGATCATCTGCTTTTGTACGTCGTTCTTGGGGTAGAACTGGCAGACGGCTCTGCCACCACGTTTGAGCGAGGCGTAGAGGCCGTTGAAGAAGCGCGAAAGTCTGGTGGACGGGGCGGTGTCGCTGGTTTCGGCGTTGCATAGCCATTGGATGGCACTGATGCTAATGGCGGCGTCGAAGGAACCGGCGCGGAATGGCACGCCCTGGCCAATATCTGCGAGGAAGAGATCGCCCTCGACGTCGCGCTGTAGAGCCGTATCCAACATGGACGGGCTGATGTCCATGCCAACCCAGACGTGAGGGCCGCCTTCGTCTTCGGGGACATCCGAGAGGATCTCGCCAGAGAGACCACTGCCGCAACCGATGTCGAGGATGAAGCTGGGAGACTTGAGGTCGAGGAGCTCGAGGGCACGACGGGTCATGGAGGCCTGAATGTTCTGGATACGGGAGCTGGTAGTGTACTTGCGAGCTTCGGTGTCGTCATAGTGGACATCGGCCGCGCTGGTGTTGTTAGCTTTGGGGCACAAAACGAGGAGGACGGGAGTGCTTGTCGCGAGGCTGTCGTCGAGTCGTGGACCTACAGGGTATCTTCGGGGCGAGACATGTTGGGCTGGCTGGATTGAGACTATACAACTATGAAACAAGGGAATTGACGACTGGCTAGAGGAGAGAAGTGATTTCTGTCGAGGAATGCGACAAGCAGAAGTGGAAATGCGCCGGCAGCGGATGGATTGACAAGATGGTGCTGCTGGTCAGCCTGGTGCTGGTGCTGGTGCTGGTACTGGCGAGCGGTGTGATGGGACACAAAAAAGTTTCAATGGGCCCTTTTGGAAGTGGGGTTGTTCTGGGGTTCCGCCAAGGGCGATCGCTGGTGGGATTGGCGGCAGCTTATCGACATTTCCTTATCGTACCTTAACGGCCGCCAATTCCAGCCCATGATGACATTCGCTTGCAACCGTCACGGCTCGCCCCACTTTAAAACACGGTCTGTTTAATTGAACACGTCAGGGGTAAGTAGCAGTGACCTTCCGGGGAAATAGGGACCGGGAGCTTCCATAGGGCACAAGGGGTTGTCTCCAGGCTCACTCACCACTTGGCAGCCTTGAGCTTTCTCCAGAAACAACATCCCATCTCCATAACACATTGCCATTCGGCTTGGATGACCTCCCTACCACCAGCCAGTTCCCATATTATGCCCGTCTAATTCCAACCCAATCAATCTTCTATCTCAACATGTGGATTCTGCCTCTTGTTGGCTATCTCGGCTCCATCGCGGGCTTCTGTTTCCTGACCCTGGCTATTGGTACGTCTTGCTCCGTGAAGCTGCTGCGGGAGACCGGCCTGCATTTCCATGCTAACAAGGCGTCCATTGCCTCACAGCCTCGGGTCTATACTACCTGTCCGAAGTTGTCGAAGAACATACCGTTGTTGCCAAGCGCTTTCTTACTCGACTTATCTACACCATCATCGTCATCCAGCTTCTACTATGCCTTGTCGACCGATTCCCCTTCTTCCTGACACTGCTCAGTGTTGGCTCCCATGTCGTCTACCTGGGTAATATGCGGAGGTTCCCCTATGTCAAATTGACAGACCCGTTGTTCGTGTTGTCATGCGGTAAGCTTGAGCAAACAAGCCCCTTTTCAACCCACATCAACTCTCTCATCTCGTATGCATCTGCTGACATTGGCTGTCCCTGCCAGGCCTCGTTCTCGTCAACCATTACCTGTGGTTCAAGCACTTCTCGCGTCACCAAGAGCGCGCCTACCAAAACATGACTTCTTACTACGACATGCCATCCAACGTTCCCACCTTCACCGAGATCGCATCCTACTTCGGCATTTGCGTATGGCTGGTTCCTTTCGCCCTCTTTGTCAGCTTGTCGGCAAGTGACAATGTCCTGCCCACCATGGGTAATGAGGCCTCTTCGAGCGGTGGCGCTGGCGGCGTCGGTGGTGATGGTACAAGGGCAAGACGAGGGCAGGGCCTGATCAAGTCCGTTGTCGACAACATTCTGGGGGCTGTGGGAGGAGTTACGTCCACAGTGGGCTGGAAGAAGTCCGACGATCGGCTATAGGAGGTCTAGGGCACTGTGAGAAAGAGGAGGGCCAGTTATTATAATTTTCATGTAAGTTCCCGTGTTGGCGAAATACCAGTGTCAACCGCACGCTAATCACATACCTAGATCGATATCGAGCAAAAACAAGCGTTGTTATCCTGCTTCGTCCTTCCCTTATCTGCGTTAATCGCCCAGCGAAGGAGCAGATCTGCTATACTGTTTGACTCTATAAAGTCCAAGGTCATCTCCACGCCAACCATGCCCCGATCTCGGGTACCGCATCGTGTCGTGACCAAAAAACGAAGCCGCCCTTACAATAGACTTACCGCCCAGTATCCGAAACCTCTAGCTACTAATACAAGTCCATCGATAAAGGTGTCCGACTAGAAAAGGAGATCCACTGTTAACTCTTCCCATGCTTGGTCGCTTCTTCTGTCCGGCTCGCTCCGCGGATGATGCCACTCAGTCGCCTCATGCCTTCTCAGCTCTCGACTTTCGACTCTTCGCAGCTCCTTCAAGATATCTTGGACGGCATCAAGATTTCGAGCCGTCAGACAATGGCAGGCCACTCCGCTTATCGCATGGGTACATCCTAGGTCCTCATCATCCGAATGGACGTCGGTCGCGCCAGTCAGATCCAAGGCAGGAACCAACATGGCATTCACCATGGGCTGAAGAACCCCTAGTTCCATGTTGCTGCCCAAGTCGCGCTCAGATACCGTTGAAGGGAAGCTGACATCCAAAGTCAGTCCGCTATGCTGCGTCACGAGGTCGTTAAAATCGCCCCCAGTCGAGACGCTGATAGTTGTGACGTCGGAAACATGCTCCCGTTGCGATCCGCTATATTCGCTGTCCGAATCAGAGTCTGAGCTCATGCCATCTGCACCAGCTATGCTTCTGCCGTCCTCATTGTCGCTTTCGTAAACGAGGATAACCGACGGGGATTGGTAATCTTGGTCATCTCTCTCGTCCTCGGCATGACTGATGTGAGGAGGATAGATGACAGTCAAGGCCTCATGCCCAAAATACCAGTCGCTAGAAGCGACATGAAGGGTATCATCATGCTGGATGATGTAGGTCATTCTTTCAGGCTTTTTGGTGCCTTTTCCACGGCCCGGAAGTAGGGGTGTTGTTGAGCTCGATTCAGAACAGCCTTGAGTGTCTTTAGGGGTTTCAAAGTTAAATGGAGAAACCGGCGAGGTCAACAGTCCCATGGAACGGGGTCTAAAAGGAGGGACAACGAAAGCTAAGAGTTTCGTCCTAATCGTCCTATCGGCAGAGGATCCCGCCTTCGACTCATCGCCCGGCATCAAGGCCCCGCTATTCCCTTTCCCATCCTTCAGGATATATTTTCCTTGCGGAACGCCCAGGGCAAGCCTTAGGCCTTTTGCCATCCCACCATTATGGCAAACTGCATGAGTGGCGTTGTGTGGCAGACCGCGGGTAACCATAGAGAGCCAATCGTACCGCTCCGCTAACGAGAAATCTGCTGTACCGTCCTGAGCACGCAATCGTGGGAAGAAGGATTTAAGGGGGAAGTCTTGCCTATTGGAGGGTGAGGGGCATTGGTGATGGGTTCGGGTCTTTTTCCGACACGTTAGAATCGGTATTTCGCAGCTTTATTCATGTCTGTCTCAGATTTATAGTGGTTGTAGAAGGGTTTGGCAGCAAAGGACTTCTACAAAAATCAGGGGAACCTGGGATATACATTTGCGTTCAAAATACGATCACCACTAGCGCCCTACCATGGCATCCAATGCTTCGATGCTCTCCATTCTCAGTATCTCTCATAACAACGGCTCGTAGCCGAAGGAAACATCACCAGGGAAAACAGCAGACTTTCCTCGCTCCATGTCCCAGCATGAACCATTCAAGGGCTCAATGTTGAAGAACGCCCTGTACCAACCCATAAGGCACACCGCAGTGAATGTCTTAAATCCCTTCGCGGAAATAAGTGATTGATACTCTGTCATATGCCAAACTGTCATGGACCGCTTCACACCACATAAGTCCTATGACCCCAGTTTGCAGTTTTGGTTAAAGAATGGCCGGTTTTCCTCCTGCATCTATCCGTCAGCGCAACAAGGTTGTGCTATGCAAACGCTGGGGTCGCTCTCATAGGGATGCTCAACAGCTTATCTCTGCTTGGAGCTTCCATTCACCCATCCACACCATGTGATCTTGGCTCCCGCTTCACGGTATCTGATGCCCTCCCCAACTTCGTGGAGATCTTCTGGAAGCAGTTTCCGTTATTCTTCTCTACTACTCACCGCCGGATGGGCACATGAATGGCCTACTACTCTAGCTTCCATGGTAACGGCACCGCAGTCACATCCATTCTCGTGTTCACGGTCAAACAACCTCAATTATCCCAACCAGATTTGAACTTGATGTTTTTCCGGCAGTCTCATACTCTCAAGCTCCACCTAAATTCCCTTCGGTCTTTTTCTTTCTCTGGATCCTCTTTTGAGTTCGGTGATCTCTGCATCAACGGATGAGTGCCTCTATCTTCCCTTTACCTTTCATCTCCCATTCATTTCCCCTC
>NW_009799179.1:2618791-2714988 GCF_000213175.1 Neurospora tetrasperma FGSC 2508
CCCCCCCCCCCCCCCCCCCCCCCCCCCCCCGGTTTTTTTTTTTTTTCTCTTCGTCCAGCTTCTCCTCCTGCAGTCTCCCGCGTACCTCCAGGCAAGGTGATCATATTACCTCTACTCTACCCCGCGGAACACCACGAGAGCATAGAACAGAATATCTTGGTATCAGAACAACCCAACCATGATGATGTAACGGGAGATCGCGCAGGATACCGGCGGGTGTTTGTGTGTACATGTACACCTCTTTGTACAATCTCTGTGTTGACGGAGTTGAAAGGACCATGCATGTCTTCGTTCCTTTGTAGATGCTGGGGTGGATTAGATGCTTCCTTGCCTTCTTTCAGGTTGCGTGCTCGCCACAGTTTAGGTACCTATGTCGGTGTTAGTGCGCTAGTAGAGTCTCTTGGTCTATTTTATTAGAAGAATGGTCGTGGATAATGCTTCACTGTTGAAGAGGACGTGTGGTTGGGTACCTGCCTCTACGTTTTCCTCGGTGATATGTTCTCTACTATTTTTTTCCTTACTTTTTTTGTTGCCGCTCATCTTCACCTTTTACCTTCTTTCACTTCATCTCGGATGTTTTCTAGTCTCTCTTCCCGTTCCCCTAGGTTCTTTCACTTCAGTTATCTTCTGGGTGCTCAAGAAGAAGAACCCATCTTTCACTTGCTCACCCTAGAAAACAACAGGCAAAGCACAAGTTGACGAGTGACTGGTCGCAGATTCCCTAGAAGTAGTAGGCACATGTATACAAGCAATCATCACCGATATGGCTCCGAACGTAGATCCCTCTCTTCCCTCTCTTTCCCCTCGTCACATAAATATTTTGGCTCACGTTTTACTGGGTCTTTATCTCCAGTCGTGCCGTGATAAAGCCTGACAAAATTTGCCATTAGCCACGGGGGTCACTATAACAGTTTACATCGCCATGGTTGACGAACATCCTCCCTTCTACCTTATGAGGGTTCAAGACAACAAAACCAAGCCGGCCACAGCCCAAGTCAGGTCGTCTAAATGCAGGGCCTACAGCAAATAGGTTGTTTGCCACGTCGTGAAGCCCGTTTGAGGCGTTGATGAAAAGTGATGATGATCTGAACGGAACAAGTTTTAGCCTGTTAATATAAGGATTTAGGGGGCTACAATGTCAAAGAATAAGGCATAATCTTTCCAAAGGTCTCGCCAGGTCACACAGGCAGGAACGATTGTAACAATCTTGATGGAACTTGACTTGAGGCGTAACCCTTGTCTCGCTATACCCAGTCCACCGCTCCCACACTGGAACGAGAGCACGGTTGAGAACAGGAATCAGTTTAACTTGGAGAGCAAAAGCTAAGAGACGAGGAGGAGCAGATGTTACTTATTCCTAGGTAGCTATCAATGCAAAGCAAATCAGCATATTTGTCGGAGGCAACCATCTACAACCAGTGTGACCGCAGTTCCAACTCCGAGCCCTATACGGCACCGTATTTACACCCATCAAATCCGAACAGGAACAGAGTCTCTCCGAGTACCGCTAAGCAAATGGCCGTCAGAAACCAGCGAGTTCTTGCACGGCACTCTTTTGAGAAAGTCTTCCAAGTTGCTCAACGTAGACTCCGCAATCTCTGTCAACGCCTCCTCCGTGAAGAAAGCCTGGTGACCACAAATGATCACATTGTGAAATGTTGTCAACCGCATCAGCTCATCGTCCTGAATGATATGGCCACTGTGATCCTGGTAGAACAGGGCGCTCTCTCCCTCGTAGACATCCAGCGCGAGCCCACCCAGTTGATGACTCTTGAGGGCGTCAATGACGGCCTTTGTGTTGATCAACCCACCACGGGACGTGTTGACGAGCATGGCGTCCTTTTTCATCTTGGCGAGCGTCTGCTTGTTTATGATGTGCTTGGTCTGATCTGTCAGAGGACAGTGGAGAGATACAAAGTCGCATTGGGGCAGCAGTTCGTCGAGACTGGCATACTCGCCGTACGGCTTGAAGGAATCGGTAGGATAGGGGTCGTAGGCGATCAGCTTGCAGCCAAAGCCCTGGAGGATGCGAGCAAGGCTAATACCAATCTTGCCAGTGCCGATGATACCGACGGTTTTGCCGTAAAGTGTACGACCGAGCAGGCCATCGAGGTTGAAGTTGCCCTCGCGCACGCGGTTGTAGGCTCGGTGCGTCTTGCGGTTGAGCGTCTGGATCAGAGCAATGGCAAACTCGGCGACGGCTTCGGGTGAGTACGAGGGGACGTTGGCGACGAAGAAGCCTAGACGCTCAGCTTCCTTGAGATCGAGATTGTTGTACCCGGCGCAGCGGAGGAGAATGGCTCGTACGCCTTCTCGGCGGAGAGCCTTCAGGACAGACCCATTAAGCGTGTCATTGACGAAGACACAGACAGCAGTGGCGCCGACCGCAAGAGGGACAGTCTCAACAGAGAGAGGAAAGTCGTGGAAAATAAGCTCAGTGCGAGGAGCTAGGGAGCCTTTCACATGGGGGTTATCTGTTGTATTTGCGAGGCCGTAGCGGGTAGCGTGTACTTGGGAAAGATATTCCCTGTCGTAAGGCTTCGCGCTGAAAACGGCCACTTTCATGGTGGTTTCCCCGCTGTGGGCGTCGACGTAGTGGTTGGAGAAGTGCTGGGGTAGGGGGGGAGGCTAGCGGCTGATTGGTGCGCTTTATGGGCCACTCTATTTCGAGGTCAAAGGATCCAATGATTTGGAGATTTGTGATGATTGTGATATCAGGAGAAAGATGCGGTCGAGGATGGTGATCGAAAGAGAGAGATTGTATCAGAGTGCCGTATTAACTCGGGAAATCAAGATTAGGGAATGCAGAGTTAGAGGTCATGATCAATCGTATCATAGGTACCTCGGACATACATGCTCTTTTACATTTCTAACCCAGCATTGTGCCTGCCTTCCCTAATCTCCAGTCAATCTTGTGAGTTAATACGGTAAAGCACAAGTTTGTAAACAAACCCCCCTAAGAGGTTATCAGATTTCTAGCACGAACCACCACAAAGAAAGCTTCATGGAGCTGTATGGTGCGCTGTATGGCCATTGATCGTCAATGACCTGGCCCACGGGATTTACTTGGCGATATATTACCATACCTGTAGTAAGCACATGTTCCCAAAATCTAAACAGCTTGATGTTGCAATGCAGTTTGCAAACCAACTGTGATTTTGGACTTGGCGCTGCTATCCTCTTTCCCATGATACTTCATCGCTGCCCCCGTTACAGAAGCCACTGTTCATCCACTGAGCCACTAACATTTTCGCTCAGGAGCTCCCAGCCTAGATGCCAAGCAATCCACAATTTTTTTGGGTTTGTCTCGCTGCCAGTTCCATGGTCGCGTTGATATTACAAGGGAAGAGCATTCGGGGCAAACACATCTTTTCTTTTTCGCCCTTGAAACGAAGTAGAGGTAACAAACTCGTCCACCCTCGAATTGTTCCAAACGTTTTACATACTGTACGGGCTGTGCCTAAAGAACGATACTAACCCCTAGGCTCTGGGGTGATCTGCACTAAATTTAGCGAGTGGGAGCTAGCTGTGGGGCAGGACGGTGCATCCCGTTGCCGACCCGTGCGGCCCGCTTGATGACCTCCTGGCATCTCGGGGGCGAAAAGATGACTTGATTACCTTACCTACCTCTACCTACCGTGCCGCGAAAAATAAGAGGTAAAAACAAAGACTTGGTGATTTAAATTTCTGTACCTTAAGACATGGAATCAACTATTCTTGGAACGTTCCTGATCCGTATTTGTAGGAATACGAGGGAGTGTCTCGCGTGTTCAAATGGTGCCAAGCGAGTGGAACCGTACTCAGGGGTCAAGTAAATAAATAGATGATGGATTGACCCGCTAAAAACCGGAAAATTGATCCCTGCCCATGCTATGGCCTCCAAGAATCGAAGAACGCCATCCCCCCTGTCCATGACTCCTATCTATACCATATATATACCGTTTTCATCTATCCATAACACCTAGAATGCTACCTCCGCATGAGCCTGATACTCCTCCATCACGGCCGGTTTCTTGGTAGTAAGTAACCTTCGAGGGACTTGGAGATGTGTTAATGGATGATGAAGCAAACGTCGGGCTTATCGATATCCATGCTCAAGGAGATGGCTGCGACTATGGTACAGCTCAGAAACGTCTGCACTCGAGTTGAGGGAGGTCCTTGGCGAGGCGATCGAAGGTACCAAGGAAGACGACCATCGGCGACCTTCATGATATTGGCCTTGTGGATGCAAGTAATCTTCTCCTCTACTCGTATGACCAATAATCGCCCCCTTAATGCTTGTTATTCGAGCAGTCGTGGCACATATCGCCGGGATACTGGACGCTCTCGCCGCAAGTGCAGGCCTTGCAGGCGCAAATGTATTGCCCGCCCTCGAAGGGGGACTGGTGCTGGTAGCTGGAGGGGTCACTTCCTCTACGGTTCTGGGAGCCTGAAAACCCGTCGGAGAACCCGTAGTACGGGTCAAATGGTGTGGCGGGGGCAGGAGCGAGGGCCTTAGTCTTGTGGTCTCCGGCCTTGTTCTTTGACTTGAAAAAAGGCATTCTTGATCTTGGCAGAGGCAGCTGGTCGCGTCGTTGATGGGTTCGGTCTTGGTGATTTTGGCTTTACGGATATTTCCAAGGTCTGATCTTGTTCTTGTGATGCTTCTTCGAAGTCTTTCAAGGAGTGAATAGAGTCTTGGGAGAACTATGTTTTTGTCGCAAATGTTAGCGTTGAGACCTCTACTTGGTCATAGTGAGTAAGAGCCGTTGACCCACCTGCTGTATACTGATGGTTGAAGATGTTACTGTTACGATGAAGATGTCAGCAACGAGTGGGTTGAGAGAGGTTCGAAAGTTCAGTCTGAAAGCGGGGTCTTTATTTGATGTCAACGGTCAGCTCCTCCTCAGAATTATCTCAACTTTCCAATTTCAAGGCTGCCTGTCTGTCACAGATTCAGCAGCTGGCGCATCAAACCGTTTCCAGCCAGTCTCTGACAGGTGATAAATTAAGGTTAAAGTCAGGCGTCATTACAGGTCTCCACTCAATTGCTATCGCGGTTTCAGAATGTGTGGATAAGGCTGAACTGCGAAGTCCCAATTCCGGTGAAATCTGGGGCTTCGACTGGAGCCAACACAAGTAGAAGGCGTCCTGACGAGGCAGGAGGGGGCGAAATCAGGGTTTCCAAGTCGAGCCGGAGACCGGTCGCGCTTGCATTTGGTCACTTGCATGCCGAAGATGCTCACTCTTTCCTTGAGGTACCTTACCTAAGGTACCTTGACTGCTCTCTGAGTGGTGCAACTGAAACTGACGCGAGGCAGATTGCATGCTCGATGAAGTAGAGTCAAGCCTTGCCAAAGAGTTGCGGATATCAGCATCGCTTCGTGTAAATGTAGAATATGAGTATGCACACATTGACGAAGCTTTTACGTGGATACGGTCTCCAACATCAAGAATAGTACCATATCCTTGTCGACGAGGCCTCCCAATGCCAAGGTACCCGATGGCCGCATCAACGGTGTCGGGGTTTAGGAAGCGGGCCGAGGTCTGGGAAGAATTCATGTCCACTCAATCGTGGATGAAAGATTAGTACCGGATAGTAGCGATGCGTACTCCGCCCAACTGCCGTCATTTCAATCGGCAGCAAGGGATGAAACATGACACTTTCACCGAGATCACACCACTGCGTTTAATTTCACGGATCTCCACCCGATCTCGTTCATTCCACCTGCAGCAAGATGGCCAATGGGGATATGAGTGACCCTGTGAGTGGAGGTCATATGCAAGGCACCAGGCACCAGGCACCAAGCACGATTGGGGAAAAGATATGGCAAGCGCGGTTGTCGAACAAGCGCAAGGAAGGAACCGAGTAGGCAACTAGACACCGCGGTGGTGTGAAGCGGAAGGTTGAAGAGCAGAAGTGAGAAGTATGCGAGGGCAAGAGTAAGTCGTCGCTGAAGCTGAGTATTCCGCAGTCGGCGAATGCCGCCGGTGGCTAATGGCTGCAAGACGCCAAGGATCAAATCAATCGATGAAGGAATTGACAGGGACAGCCTTCAGCGGCGGAGGCGCTTTAGATACAGCCTGGATGCTAATATTCAAAACGGAGCCCAATAGTTGCAGAACAGTTGCAGTTATGCCTGCACGAAATTCCCAGACATTTTGGTGATTATTTTCCGACATCTCATCCATTGACCAACGATCCTATCAAAGCCAAGGTAGAAAAGAAAGGAATATGGCGTAGGTGTATGCAGGCCACCATGCAAGCTTTGATCAAAACGTGGGCAGAAATCAGGAGAAAATCCTACCAAACAAGCCAAGTGAAGACGGATTCGAGAAAAGTGCAACAAGAAGGAACGCAATATGAAACGAAGCAAGACGTATCAAATACAGAAACCCTTTATTTCCACTACAGGGTAATATAAAGACCGACAGCCTTTTCCACAACCGGCCACAAATCGCAATTGAATCAATCCAAACATCTCCTCATTTGCCACATCAGTTCTTACGAGCCCTAACACCATGACGCGCCCAAGTTACACAAACCAATGTCGGGCAACACATGCCAAGAGTGATGTATCGTCTGAAAGGCAACCCTACCTAAGTCCATCACTTGCCGTCTGTCCGATAAACATGGAAAGTTGGAAGATGGAGTTTGTCGACGGAAAGGCGATCAAGCATATCTGGCCACTACGTTAGGCCCCCAACTCCGAAGCCAAGCCAGGAAGTCGATATATTCGACCAGATCACCACTGTACAGAGTATGTAATACGCCCCAAGCGCAAGGCTAATTCGAAGCAACCTTGGCTTTGGTCTATAACAGAATCTCTCTCGTGAACGGGCTCTGGGCTACCACGGCTGCTAACAGGCAAGCAGGAACTGGCTGGACATCATTTCTGCTACACAGATTCTCCAATGAAGAACCAATACCACTGCAGTTTCCTGTACCAGCGTTAACGCACTGTGAGAGCCAGGGAATAACACCTTTAAATCCGGGAGACATCATTTGTCCCGCAGAACACAACCCTCGACTTAAACATTCCATTCGTGGATCATTGCCTGTCCGTACTCCCAATCTCTCAAAGTATTGAAGCACACTGAAGCAAGTCCAAACCTTAAGAAGTTGCACAAGTCATTGAAGAAAACGCTCACTTCGTGCGTTGCGCGGTTGCAGACGGGGCACAAAGACCTTCCCTCCATATTCCCGGCCCTCCCAAGTTCGAGGATCAGCCGTGACGATTCTGGGACATCGATGGGACAAACTGACAAACTCGCTCCTTCCATGTAGTAAGGCAAGTCGATTTCCATACTGTACCACAAAAGACTGGAGTGTCACACTTGTGGTTGTCCGTGCCGTTCCTTCCATGCCCTCATGTTATCCCCGCTCACCAAATCCCATCCTTCCTTCTTCTTCAGTGTCGGGTCCGCCAATGACAGCACTATCACCACTACTGAGTGGAACTTCTTGCCCGCCCACCCCCCGTACGTGTCATCCGTGCCGTCCGTCTGCCGACTCCTCAACTCGGTCCCGGCTTTCTCCCGCCCCAAAGCCAAATGGTGTCTCCATTCCAATAGTTCGGTTTTGGGAGTTGCCCATCCGCCCGTGTACGACAGAACGAAAGATCAGAGTACAACGGCGTATGGTAGACGGCTACTTGACAATGATTACTGCCCAGGATATTACTTATGACACATTCAACTTTCAGTAACATTGGCCCTAAACAGCTGTCATGAACCCTTGAACCATGGATTATGGAGCGGTAACTAGGTACCTACCTCTATATAGCCGCAGACCTGGACAGCCATCTCCAAAAAAAAAAAAAAAAAAAAAAAAAGGTAGGTCAGCAATGTTACCAGTTCATGTCTGTGTAACATTGCCTGAATTGAATAGAACCACTGAAGCATGGCAAGCCTGACCTTGCTTCCATTGCCATGTCGTTTTTCATGCAAGTCGCGGATAGAGGGCTTGACAGATGACAGTTCATATAGACTTCATATCACGGGCTGGGGAGAGCCTGGTAGATGGGTAGGACGAGAATGTTCATAACAAGTGATGATGGTTTCTGGTGGAGATTGTGGGGAGTCTGATAATTGAAGGATATCGACAAGTTAAGGCCGTCGCGGGGGATGAAAGTTCCCACGTTCACAGTAGACATGTACGTCCGGGGCTGCTCTTATCGTCCTTTGGTGATGGTTGCTATCTAGGACCGGTTTCCGTTCCTTTCGCGGTGGACTGGCTCAACGTTTTTGCTTATCAAAGATCTGAATGTAACCAACCCCGGCTGCACCGTCCTAAAACAAATCATAATGTCAAGTCTGCCATGTCGTATCGAAACTAAACTTCAGACTGCGACGGTAACTTCCATTACAGTAGAAACCCCTGCTTTTGCTAATAATTCCGGCAGCCAAAATTCTTAGCAAAAGGGGGGGTTTTGCAAAAGAAGGTGCTTGCGCACAGACCAGACATGAGCCTCTTGGCCATTAGAAGCCCACTAATAGACCAAAAGAGTGGGCCAAAAGTGGGCCGTCTGAGCCAGCTGCCCCCCCGGTACAAGGGTATAAGTGCTCTCTCCCACTAAAATCTGACCCCTGCTTTTGCTAATCCGGGCCGTCAGCATTGCAATTAGCAGTTTGCAGTCCTTACCACCAGAGGGAATGCGGGCAACCAAAATCTTTAGCAAAAGGGGGGGTTTTAGCAAAAGGGGGGGTTAGCAAAAGCAGGGGTTTCTACTGTAACAAAATAAAAAGGAAAGAAAATGAGGAAAATGCAACTGTAAGATGCGACCCATCCGATAACCCGGGCAGCTACCCCCACCATCACAACCACCATGGCCGCCTCCGTTCCTTGATAACACCTAACCAGAATTTCTCCGCCGCGTGTTCTGAAGAGTACATGACAATATCTACCTCTACCTATCTGTAGTAGTGATAATGGTGATCCAACTTTGACTTGTGCCCTGTCTCTATATCCACCAAGCATTGATTGGAAAATGACAAAGACGAAGAGAAAATCACAAAAGGTACCACCAAATCTTGTGACCCTTGGAGTCCATACCAAACACATATCGGCCCTTGCGGAAGCGGCTCTAGACGACCTTACCGACTCAATCGCAACATCACCAAGTAAGGTAGGAAAGCCATTCATATGCCGATTTTTCTCTTGGGTTTTCCACCACTAAACGATAACTGATCCATATCTCCCATACAACCCAAACCCACCGACCTAGACATTTCCAAAAACAAAAAATTAACCCCCATCCCCCACACCGGCCAAGCCAAGGCATACCTGAAACAGATGCCAACCCGTCACATCCCTAGACTGCACGCACGTGCTCAAGTAGTATAGTAAAAATCAGGCCTCATATCCCCCAACTTATCAATCTGCTTCTCATCCAATCCTTCCACAAGATGATCCCTCTCGCCCCTCAGCCTCTTTCCGTTCTCGGCCCTCAAAAGCGCCGTCATCACAATGGACCCGCCAAAAAGGAAAACAGCCAAGAACCCCATGACAATGGCGTGGCCCGTCTTGTGGTTCGCGTAGATGTTGCTGCTGATGATGCCCGACAAGTTACCCCAGCCAATGACGAACCCCAGCACGACACCGCGCTTGTACACGCCCTCGACGTTGTTGGCCATCCAGGTGACCGTGTTGGAGATGCAGGGGTAGATGCCCAGCGCACCCAAAAAGACGCCGACGTACTGCACCGCGGGCGAGTTGGAAGCCAAAAGCATCGCAAAGCCGGCAACGCCAATGAGCGAGACCAAGATGTTGCAGAGCCCGCGCTGACGGGTGCGGTCGGCGATGTAGCCAATGACCACTGTGAAGACGGCCGCCGCGGCGTAGGGCGGTACCGACATGAGCTGCGACCGCACCGTCGACGTGTTCCAGCCGAGACCCTTAATGATGGCTGGAAGGAAGAGCGAGAAGGCGTACAGCGGCATGTCGCAGCCCATGTAAATGACCATGCCGAGCCACATCTTCCAGTCGCGCAGGGATTGGTAAAGGTACGTCATCTGGAAGGTCTCGTGCTCGGCTGAGGCTTGCTGGTCGAGCTTGAGGCGGCGGACGACGCGGGCGCGGTCGTCTTCGGACAAGAATTTGGCCTCGTCGGGGAAGTCGTGTACCATCCAGAAGGAAACGAAGCCGATGACGACGGTGAGGAGACCCTCGAGGATAAAGATCCAGGCCCAGCCGGGGCGACTACCGATGCCGTCCATGTGTTCGATGGCGGCGGCGAGAAGACCGCCAAAGGAACCGGACAAGGCCGCAGCGGAGAAGAAAATGGCAGCGCGAATGCCAAACTCGGAGCGCTTGTACCAGCACGACAAGTAGTAGTTGACGCCTGGGAATAGACCGGCTTCAGCCAGCCCGAGAAACCATCTGGCTGCCATCAAACCATCCCAGTTGTAACAGAAACCCATGCCCACCATGCTACCACCCCAGAAGACCCTGTAATCTTTTGGTTAGCATACTGCATGGCGCAGCCGATAAAAGAACAAGGAAAGTGTTTGAACTAACATGATGATGGGAATGAAGATGGAAGGGCGGAACTTCTTCAGCATGATATTCGTGATCGGCTCAAACACCGCATACGAGACGAAGAAAATGCTGAGAGAAGCGCTGTATTGGCCATCAGACAATTTCAGATCTTTTTGAACACCAGCGATCTTAGCATTGCCGATGTTTGTGCGATCCAAAAAGGCAAGAAGATAGAGTAGGCATAGCTAGAGAAGACATGTTAGACCTGTCCGGGCGGCGAAAGGCTTGTATAGTATGAAGAGGGTTACTTACCCATGGGATGAGCATGAAATCGAGACGTCGAACGAGTTTGCGGTCCTAGAGTATGTGGTGTTAGCATTGCGTAAGGATCATTGCAGAACCTGACCAGGAAGAGTGCAGCGTGGACATACGATTTCTGCCTTTTCCTCATCTGTCCGATGAGCATCCGGATCAGCGGGAAGGTTGATGCCCTCTTCATGTGTAGAGACGCGGCGACCTTCGCCAGACGACTTTTCCTTATCTTCGGTCATGGTTGATGAGCTCTCCAGGTAGTACTTTCCCTTGGGTCTGAAGGAGAATATTCGGGCTGTGGTGTGGTAGAACAGAACGTGTCAGTTATGTAACCAGTGACTGGGCTTCCACGGTGAGGTGCTGTGGGCTTTCAGGTGGTGCTGATGACGGGAGAGGTTGAAGCCTTGCGCGCCGTTCGTTGTCTGTCTTGATTTCCAAGAGGCAAGATGTAACAAGAAACCAATGACTTATAACGTCCTCGGAGTTGCCTCTGAGGCTTTCGAAACAGGCAGAGGAGGTGAAATGCCAATGCACGGGAAGAAGAAATTAATACAAAGAATGAATAGTGAGGTGGAAATAGAAAATCGGGAAGATGAGTTGAGCTCTTATCTGCAAATCGGCACCAAAAAGGGAGGGAGGGGAAGGCAGGGAATCATGTATCATCATAGCGAATCAACAATGGGATTGGTACGAATCGAGAACATTACAAACCCATTGCTCATGTTTGCCCAATACGGGGCAGCCTGATTCTGGACTTTGGTCGGCGTGGGTCTTTGTTTTTGGTCCGTTTTTTTGTGCTTCGGAAATGCTCACGCGGGAAACCTCACTGAATCCTGATCTGCCGAGCTGCCGCAATGTCCTTTCCTTCTTTTGCGTTAGAGGCGTCAAAGGGGGATTGTCAAAGTCGGTCAAGGTGGAGTTTATGGAGCTTTCCCCAGACGAGGGCGAACGAAACAGAATCCACGTTGTTTGGTTTTGACCCACGCGGAAGGGATGAGATCCCGGAGATGTAGATCGTAGTAAAGGAGGAGATTGGCGAACGTCGAAGCGACCCAAACCGGAAATTTCGCCGCAATGTGATAAGTTTATGGCATTCCTGTCTAGTAGTTGGGCACTGTGACCTGAACAACTCGCCGAGCCCTTCACTGTGTCGAAGAAGCCTTGGTCAAATATTGACCCTATTTGAATGTAGCCGCGCAACGGTGGCACTATTGGTGTTTGCTGTACCGGTACAGGCCGGGGAGGGGAATGTGGATGAATTGGAGGGAGGGACAGAGAACAATGGAACGTGTGCCCAAAATAGGATAGTCCCGAGGAAGGGGACGGTGCAGGTGGGGTTGATAATGCGGAGGGGAGGAGGCTAAACCAGCTGGGGCAGCTTATAAGTAGTTTGTAGCATATCCGACACGCCGCATATGCGCCTACGGGCCCAATTGGGACGCCACCACGGACAGATGGACGGCAGATTACCAATGCACTCAACACCACCTCCACCCCTGCTCCTTGCACACCTCATCCTCGGTATTCGTAGAGGTACATAATAGTAGCCAGCCATGGAGGCATATAAACGACGGTGAGCATGGATACCAGGGTTGGGCAAACATTCACCTGGCAGCGTGCTCCCCGATGCCAGAAGCCTCAGGCTTGCTGCTTGCTCCTCCTGCGGTCCCAGCATGCTGGGATCCTGGTTGATATGATCCCCTCAATCTCACATCTTACCAAAACGCTTTCTAGCATTTGTTATGACAGAGCTCACCAGACTTGCCCGACCGAACTACTCCAGTGTGTTCGCTTGCAGTCACTGTTAATTCACCGGCAATACCCCGCTCCAGTACCCTCAACAATAACACGACTCGAGAGAGTTGCCTTGTTGGTCGGTTTCTGGACAGGCTTCTACCTGACTGGCTGATGTCCGTGACCCACATGTCGTAGGATTCTCTCGCCCGAAGACAAAAAGGTGTTCAAGGCAACTGGAGGGTCGGACAATGATACCCAGACAGGGAGATGCACTTTCATCTTTCTAGAAACCCCTTGGAACATCGACATCAGTGATGCTTGCTTCGTGGTTCGTCAGAGGCTAGCAAACGAGGGAGCAAGAAGTACCTGTGCTCGTGTTTGAATCGCCAAGCGGGAGTGTCGTGCTGTCTCACCTCACTTTTGCTTGTCCCATGGCCTTGGAACATGACAGCCGGAAAGTAAAGGTGCGGAAAGGAAGGTCTCTTTCTTACCGGGCTGTACAGTTGTGTTGAGTACCTGATGGACCAGGAATGCCAGATAAATGAATTTGCTTGACCAAGCCAATCTGGCATCCATCATCTGTGGGCGACATGGTGTCTCAGCAGACCTTGTATCACCAAATACTCAACCCTAGGAGCCCCCCTCAAGCGCACAGCAGCAACTAGTAACTTCTGCCCATTACGGCCTTTAGTGAGACTCATGTACCAGATTATTCATTGTTGACGATCCGAAGAACGTCATGCTCGGCGACTGCGCACGCAGAATTCGCCAAGGTCAGTTATGTTTCAGACAAGAGGAGGGAGGTTTGACACAGACTGTTGTTCCGAGTTTCTGGTCGTTACTAGCAGAGTGCTGATTCGGGGAAGGCTGAATTGATGAGTGCGCTAGATAAAGAAAATGCATGGATGCACCACACCATCCCGTCCTTAGGTCAAGGTGTGTTGCAACCCGAGTATTGGTTCCGAAGAGAGAACGTGCTGTGTACTGTCTTGGTGGACAATTTGTTGAGACCAATTTCTTAGTTCACGCTTGGCAGGTGTTTCTGTGTGTGTCCGCGGCGCGGCATGGACAAAAGCATGGCTTGTTTGCTCCCATGCGGGCGCCACACGAAAAGGGGCAGATGACGATGCCTGGTTTGATGAGAACCGAGTCAAGCAGGGCCGCCGTGTTTGGAATTTGATTTCTTTTTGGGCGGACCAAGTTTGCTTTGTGTGAAGGTGCGGTCCTTTCGGTTTACCGTTGCTGGCCAGCTGCTGTAGTCCGTCGCCCGAAAGGCCAACAAAGTGGGCGAGCATGGCATTGTTGGAATGCTTTGGGAAACTTTTCAGGCGTGTACCCGCTCGGGCGACAGCGTATGTCATGGTTATGATTTGTGGGTTATCGTTTGGCAGGTCTCGTCTGCAATAGCGGCCTATGAGCAAGCAGCCGCTGTCTGGTAGGACTACTTGCGATCCACGTGCTGAGGACGTTCCGCCAGATCTGTGGCTGTACTCAGCAAGAAGAAAAGCAATTAGCTATGAAAATCTTGACGATGCTTTTGGAAAATATCGAAGGATTTGCAGCTCCTTGCACTAGTTGAACCGTGTCACCAAGCTGCTGCAAGCGGCCGCCACGTCCATTGCGTCTGTCCAACCTGCCTTCAAAGCGAACCGTGGCCGTCTCGTTCAGAGGCAAACTGTGGCCTTTTTTTCTTCTTCTTTTTTTTCTTGAACAAGGACAGATATAAAGACGGTGTCCAATGTGTGTAGGGCTGTAATCCGGTACTTGTATGTGTCTGTGACTAAGGGCATGGGCTGTAGTATTTTGGGAGGAGGCTAGAGGGCACATACCTGGGCAGTCTCGGCGTTCGAGTCTCCTCTTGGCTAGGGTAAAATCAACCCCATGATAGCGCTATCGATCGGGTCGGGCCATAGCAGCCTCTGGACTAGCTCTTCAGGTACCGGTACGCAGTGTGCCAGGACAAGCGAGAAGCTGCCAAGACGAGAAGCGGTTTTCTAGCTTGCTTCTGTGCTTCCTCCCCTGGCGATAATAAAGCCACCATTTTCTTGGTAGGCGACTGGCAGACTACACCGGGTCAGTCAGGTACCATAGCCAAGGGCCATGTGGCATGGACAATCTTTTCCCATGGCGGTTGGGAGCTCAACATCGGTAGTGTTGATGAAGCCATGGCTGTTTCCTGTGGCTCTCGACTCGAGGACTGTGCGATGGAATGATATGGCTGCAGGCGCAATTAGGAGAATTGTGCCAAACGACGAGCGAGATCTGCCAGCTCCCGAAGAGGGCCATGTCGAAGGTCTCTGGAAAGGTGCAGTGCGTCGGGTGTCCGGCTACACAACCAAGCGACTCGCAATTTAGCGCTTGAGGTTGGCTGTTGGATCCATGGCAATCCAGGGAATCCCTTCTTGAGCGGCTGTCGTCCAGATAGGCAGGTGATGCGTATACTGTGATTGGAGTATGGATACGCTATGTGGTGGATGTCGTGTTGCCATGGCGGCAGGGTACCTCGAGGCTTTTGATGGTGGGGGTGGTGGTGGTATATTGGACTTGGCGTCATCAAACACCTGCACCGTCTGCGCCGTCTGCTCCGGAGTGGCGGCGGCAAATGGCCCCGAACTCGACAACCAGGCGTCCAGGATGGATTTCACCGTGGGGGGCGGCTGATGTCTCTTGATATCGGTCCGGCTTCGGCTACTGTCATGTGTGTGTGGACAAGGCAGCCGACGGGGTCGGGCGGTCAGCTGAAGCGCACGGTAGTGATGGGTGTTTGTGTTGACTTGTTGGTGTCGCAGGCCACTCAAGATAGACGGGGAGCGTGATTCCGGATCCAAAGCGTGGGACTGCTTTGCTGGAAGCGTGGATTATGCAGTGGGATCGTTGTGATGTTTGTCTTTACAAAAAGGTAAAATTGGAGGATGGATGGCCTGGATTCTTGGAACGGTAAGTACCTAAGAGGCAGCTGTGGCAGATCCAGATAGATGTTTGCCAGACGGCACGCGGACCGTGACCGGCTTGGATCCCCCGAGTCCTGTGCTCCACTTCAGTTTTCATGACCCGACTGAATGGAGGCTTCCGTGTGCGTTCGGACTTTGGACCATGTTGTTGGAACTCGGTGCGCTGGGAAACAGAGGCAATTAGCGGATCACTAACAGTAAAAAACGTCATTCCCCTCGTTACTTGTCCTTCGGGTATACAACGGCACAAACCCTTTCTAAATTGCACATCAACAGGTCGTTATCTTAATATAAGAGACTTCTAAAACCTAAGCCGACAATGAACAACTATTTCGAAGCTCAAGATAGGATATGATGATGTGTGATGGTGACGTCTGCCTTGAGGAGCACGCAAAGAGCGCAGGGTTGAAGTGTTAGAGATCTCGTCACTTGGATGAAAGGTCTGGGGTGCGAGGCACTTACAGGTAACAAACTGTCCGGGAGGCATTGTACCGAACTCCCGACAGCTTATGCCTGGCCCTCAATGGGCGTATGGAAAGTAAGGTAGGTAATTATGCGATCACCAGTATTCGTGGAGACAAAACACACTAAACGTCTCTATCCTTATTTGGCTGGCTGTTTACGCAAATGGCGCGCGAAATGGCAAACCGTGACGAGTTGTATCGGGCAGGTTTTGCCAGACTGAAAGAATAATACATATTTGCTCTCATGTTTCGCTCTTTCAATCTTTTCTCTCTCTCAAGCGGTCCCGTGATGCCGCTCGGCAAGTCTGTGACGTTTACCGGAACTCCACTGTTGTTTAGTCTGTGGGGTCGCTTGGTGCGGGGAGATCTGCGCCTTCCCCATTCCCGCCTAAAGCTTAACTTGACCTTCCCCCAACTTTTCTGTTCCCCGCTTGAGGAGACTTTCGATTGGTAATTGGTCTGACCCCTCACCCCTCATTCCATCTTGAAGCTGACAGCTGCCGGACATCGCCCAAAGCCTGATCCCTGCAATATGACTGTCACTTCAAGTTCTGCCAGCTGAAGTCTGCTGTCAATCGGGAATATCGGATGAAATGTGACTCCACTCACAGCCGGGCAACTGTGACTCTGCTCAGTACACTCGGTCATCAAACCACACCAAGTCACCAAAAATGAATTGAAGGGAAAGCGGCAGACAGCGGCACAACTTGAAGTTGGCCATCCCGTCTCGTAGTGGTGAGGCACTGCACGCTGTCATATTTTGACGAGTTGTTCTGTCGCTCTCCAGCACCCGACAAACCTAGTTCAGGAAGTGCTCTGGGACGTTGAGCTGCCCCTGCTTCAGTTTCTCACCTGAAGCTGCTCCCTGTACACTCATACTATCGACATCGCGATTGACCACACCGAGTCACCACTCAACATACTGGTCCGAGCCACCGCACGCCCCCGGGCCATATTCCCCAACCTCAGCTCTCTCGGACCGTCCAGTTGGAGACGTGGCTTCATGGCGGCTTCAAAGAAAGTTTGCATTGTTGGTGTGTGCATGTTTGCCTTCAATTCACTTCCACTTCCAAGCCATCAGTGTTCACTCGTGCCTTCTCTTCTTCGTTTCTTTTCCCTTTCAACACTACGCGTCTGCACATGTGTCGCCAACATCAACATCAAACATGCCACTTTTCAACCCATCCACTCTTACCTCAACGCCCAATACCGCCACATATCATTTCTGTGCAGTCATGGCTTTCTAACCACTCCCTGCTATAGGTGCTGGCCCGTCTGGTTTAGTTGCAGCCAAGTCACTCCTCCATGACCAGCCCAAGGGGACCTTCGATGTCACCATCTTCGAAGCGCAGAACCGTGTGGGCGGTCTTTGGCCGTCGAGGAAGGACGACAACGCCGGTTTGGTTCACCCGCTCATGGTAGCTAACCAGAGCAAACATATCGTCCAGTTCAGCGACCTGGCATGGCCCGATGACGCCCCCGAATTTCCCAGAGCTTGGCACATTGGGCGCTATCTTGAGGCATACCATGATCGATACTGCCGGGACGCCAAAATCCACCTTGGCCAGCGCGTCGTTCACTCTGAACTGCTTCAACCATCTGACCAAAGTGTCGAGGGAGCCAAGTGGAAGGTCCGGACATGTTCTCAAGATGGCCAACAGCTCGACCATACGTTCGACTACCTACTCGTCGCATCTGGTTTCTTCGGCAAACCGGTGATACCTCCACCAGTGGCCGCTAGTGGTGATATACCGGTGGTCCATAGCAGTCAGTACCGGACTCTCACCGCCTTACTCGAGCAGACAAAAGGTGTCGGGCGCAAGATCGTGGTGGTTGGAGGCCAAATGTCGGGTGTCGAGATAGCCGGTACTATCGCAACCCACCTCTCCTCGGCAATGCATGCGCCTGGCTCGAGCCCGCTTCAGCACTTGGACGAGTACTCGATTCACCATATTTCCCAGAGGCCTGTATGGGTCTTTCCACTCTTTACCTCACCAAAGGTGCCCATCTTCCATCCATGTCCCCGACTGTTTCCTCTTGGTGCTTTTGCGCTGACTTGTGTGTCTTCTGGCTAGCCCGCGTCGCCCGCACCGCCCTTCTTGCCCATGGATCTCTGTTCATATAATTTGGCCAACAGACCGGATAATCTGACCAATATGCAAGGCCATGTCTCGATAGAGGCGGCAAAGACACGTCACTCAATCTTTGAAACAATGCTAGGGACTGATCAATCTGACTTCTCATCCAGTCTGGCCATTACAAACACCGACACGGACCAGCCCCCTTACCTGGCCGTTAGTGACACTTATGCAGACTTTGTCCGCAGCGGGCTCATCTCGGTGTCACGTGGAAAACTAGACTCGCTGACCGCCGATACTGTCACCGTCACAACAGCTCGGGGAGAGGTAAGCAAAATCGACAATGTTGCGGCAGTAGTGCTCGCAACTGGCTTCGAGGCAGCATCGTCCATCTCTTTCCTGCCGTCCTCTGTTCAAGAGATCTTGTCGGTGGTGCCCTCTGACCTGAACACTACTGTTGCCTTGGCCTTTCACGGTACCCATCATCCGGCAATTCCCTCCTTGGGGTTTGTGGGTTTCTACCGATCACCCTATTGGGGTGTCATGGAGATGCAAGCCCGCTTTGTCACAGCTTTGTGGGCGGCCGGAGGACCTACTTCTTCGTCACTTCCTCCCAGATTGGCTGCAGCTCTTGCTGAAGATGATTCCATTGAGCGGACGTTGGCTCTGCGAACTGATCCTCGAGTTTCTCAGTTCCCCATGGGCGATTACCCATGGCTCATGCAAGAGTTTTCGAAGGCTCTCGAAATTGACCGCATACCACCGTTGGGGGAAATGCCTAGAGTTCCACCAGCTGACCAGAGCATGAACATCCTGACACCAGCACGCTATCCCGCAAAGCGAACAAGTGAGGCACAACGTACAGAAGCCACAAAGTCTATTCAGCAGACTGAGAGCACAACATGGTCTGGTGTTTCCTCGGCAAGGTTTGTTGCAAAAGCCATCTTCCGTTCCCTTTTAGGGGAATGGAAGCTTGAGAGGGATCTTGTGAGTCGTCTTCCCACTCACCCGAGCGGGCATTTCAGTGGTACCGCGAGGTTCCTGCTCAGGGAACGTACAAGAGACGGACGTGAAGCCGAGCACGATGCTGCTTTGGAAAAAGATGACGATATCGGGTTGGAATATCTCTACGTTGAGGAAGGAACGTTCACTGCCTCTAACGGCTTCTCTTTCCGTGCTACGAGGAGATATGTTTGGAGGTATGATGAAAAGAAAGACAAGCTGAGCGTCTGGTTCGTCAAGACGGACGATCAAAAGAAGGCGGATTATCTGTTCCACCAAGTGGAGTTCGTCATTCCGGACACAGGGACTGAGGATGCACCCCAAGCATGGCGAGCAAACGCTGGACATCTATGCATCGACGACTTTTACGACGTCGACTACCGCTTCAACTTCAAGGCCGTCAATCTCAAAGATTGGTCTCTAGCCTACCAAGTCAAGGGGCCGAAGAAAGACTATGTGATTGAGGGGACCTACACACGGTGAATCGGCGATTAGGATTGTTCACATGGGAAGCAAGAAGCAGCGTGGTAATGGGACCCATAGTAGCGAGCCACAAATGATGCTTTCACAGATTCTTAGTGTAAGTTAGCCTTGAGTGTCATAAAAACAGCAAGAAAGTCTGGGCTGACATGTAGTCCATGTACCCACATGCGTATACATACAGGTAGGTGGATGGGAGTGCCGAGAGTTGTGATAGTGCCACAACCAATATCACCTTCCACCCAGCAACCTGCTCAGTGGCGATGGAATCTTAAGAGATGCGATAAATGCGGTGGCTTTCAGACCATTCGTCTTCTAGAAGGCTGCAACGAGCCACCCAGAACAGGCGTGCAGTTGATGTTTGCTTTCCCGTAGCTGTCTTCCCGAGCGCAATCAGATGTTTGGCCAATGAAGCCGAAATTGCTAAACACATAAACAGCTCTTTTTTGAACAAACATACCTCTATCAACGTGAAGGAATACCACAGACCGCAGACACGAAACGACTGTGAGCTGACGGAGGGCACATGAGTGGTTATGAGGCAGAACAATGTGAGTCCTTCCTTTTGGCGTCTAAGACACTATTGCGATTCTCACCACTCAACGCGGGCCAGGTAACTAATGCAGGTACAGCTACGAGCGGATCTCGATGTTACAGCATCATGTCACTACAAAGCATGGGCATCAGGCCCCTGGCTGTCTAACGATGAGGTACGAATAAGTCAGTCCCCTCCAAAAACCGCATGGATCAGCGAGTGGCCAGGGAACCAACGCTCTCACGGAGCACAGCAGAATGCCTAGTGTGTTCACAACCACGGAGCCGCGATATCAGGTCACTGTTACCTAGAGGTATGACCTGTTGGTGAGAGGTAGGTTGGTAGGTGAAGATGATCATTGCCCTTGGTGTTTGTGGCCTGGTGTTACCGCACAATAATTCACACTGGAATGAGGGGCTCTGATTTTATTCCGCTTACACAAAGCTTCGATAGATCACTCATTCTTTACAATCCCAAAAGGTCTGGGAGGGAGACCGTCGCTCGCGCCTACTATCGCCTCATCGGCAACCTACCTGATCTGCCTCATGTTCCTATTATCATGGCTGGAACTCTGTGCTCGTTGTCTGCACCGCCAAGCCGGCAGGTTACTTCTGTGACCGCAAGTCCAGCAGACAATGGGGTTATATCAGATTGGATCTGCACGTTTTGTCGTACCTTTTGGTTCAATCACCAATCACGACCGGGATGAGGCGGCCGTTGTCGCATACAAGGCACGCAGCTACCCGTCGAAACAAAGGTCCCGGAAAGTCATACATACCACTCTGGCCATTCAAGCCAAGGAAATCCCTTTGTCGCGGCGTGAGGGAGGAAGGGCATATCTATACTTCTTGCTCTTCCATTTGGTCGTTGTTTCGAAGTGGTATGTTTGACTTTCATGTCCCCTACAACCTCACAAATGACTCCCTCGCAGCTCTTGGCAACGGAAGTTCCTGGGCCATTGGCTGTGATCCGGCTCAAGGGTGCCATTAATGTCAAAAACGAAAAAAAAAATAAAAAATATGTAACATGCCCGGGGAGGAGACGGGACGGTACGGTGCCATCGTATCTTTGCATGGAGAGATTGGATTGGGAAATGGCGATCATTCTCGTCCTTGAAGGCTCCTGTGATTTGACAGCCAAGAAAACCGTCAAGCGCCACCTACCCAGTAATCGTGGAGATCTGGTTTTGCTTCTTTTCTGCGGTTTCTCAGCTTTGGAGCTCTCACCGTTCCTTTTTATAAGATTCTCCAACCCTACCTCTACCCATGGAGTTTGGGATAACCTTAAGTGGTTGGTTGCTGCTCTCACGACGTGGACTATTTGGCAAACCTTGTCTGGAACTAAACTGCATACATCCTCACTGACCTCACACCACCGGGGCACAACGATGCTGTCAATCCCTCTGCAGAGGGCAAACAAGCATCCCGTGCCTACAATGGCCCTACGCATATGGCCAGACCCCTGTTCGACACCAAGTTTACAGATGTACTAACGAACGTCCAACCACCAAGACTATCAAGATCGAGGCCGGCAACCGCTTTCTGACCAGTGTCCGATTCAGCCTGCATCTATAGGTGGAAGACGTTTCGTTGTTCTCAACAATGACTACCGGCCAATATTGTCTTCGATTCGCATCATCGTCCGTATCATGTTTTACTCCTACACTGGGAGCACTAAAACCGTCTTGTCTGGGAAACATATTGCAGCTGATGGGTTCCATATGTTGTGAACCTCGACGAGTTCCGCTTCGACCAATGAACCCGGCGCATACCCATAGCGCGGTCACACAAGTAATCTGGTTCGAGTCAATCTCCCTGGCCAGACGGACTGGGACACAGCACACCAGCTCAGGGCCAGGAAAGCAGAGCGATATGAAGAAACCGGATCGTAAGCACGTCTCGGTTATCGAGTGTTTCCCCCGTGCACATCACGACAGCTTGCCAGAGGACATCTGCTGTCTCTTGTTGGCGTTGGACAAATCGCGCTGGCATCGAACTGCCAATTCGAGGAGTGCCCTTCAACTTTACAACATGCTTCAAGTTGCTAGGATGCTTCTGGTGTTAACATGGTGATGTTGGATGGCCCCCTTTCCATCAAATGCGTGTCAAACAGTTAGAGCCCCAGAAAGGCATTTGTTTTGCACCCGACCCTCACACAAAGACGGAAGGCAAGTTTGCTTTCCGACTTACCGGTGGCTTGCATGATACAACACTAAATCTCCTGCTGGATACTGGTTGCTCTCCGCAAGGCCCATGTTACTTCCCTCGTGTTAGGGAGTTAGGGACGAGAGAGACGGGTTCGTGCCTCGCCGTATGCTGGGAGGACTACCGCACACTTACCTACCTCTATACAATACTCAGACAAACATCAGAAACTCTTCAGCACCCGACAGCACCCCCGGAGCGCGGCAGCGCAACTAAACTGATACATGCTATACAGCGGGACTTCCATGGTTTGCTGAGCATTTTTACGAAATATCTTTTCACATCCGCGGTGAAAGCAGTTGCGGGGAAATATAAGGACCAAAGTCCCATCTGTTGGAGGGTGGAAAAATTTCCAGTACCGCGTCGAATCGCTGCCAAAAATCAAGACCGCCATCTCCCCCCAAATCAAGACCCAAGGACTGTGGCCGTCGAGTTTCTTCAGGGGAAATCCAGTCCATTCGTGTAATCGACTAAGCGCGTGTTTTGTGGCTGCCGTTCAGCTGTCTTTCATCCCGCATTTTCCCCAGACAAACCATCCTCCAAGGTTTCTGTTCTCGAAACCTTCCCTTCTCTTTATGTCCACTGTCAACCCACGACCAATTCACACCGTTTATAACGCGCCTCAATTCAAGGGTCAACTGATCTGCCGACCATCCATCGTCCTGGAAATAGAGACGCCGCCAGGAGGCCCAATACTTGATGCGAGTTGTGCGGGAGCAAACATCTTCGCAATAGACGGCTTGCATCTGATACTCGCCTCAGCCTGATTTCACTAACGTTTCCGCGGCCGGCTTCCCGACCGATCGGCCTCTCGAATCGCACCGGCAGTGGCTCGTCATTAGTGTGTGGAGATAGGCGGGGGACGCTTCTAAGCCTTCTAATTCTTTGCTTATTCGTTTCTGAACGCGGGGAGTGACCGTTGGGTGGGTGGGCTCGCTCCGGATCCTACTGGTTCGATGAAGCCAGCCTGCTTCTACAGCCGCAAGAGACTCAAGCCCACACGCGACACCCAGCTACCACCACACAGTCCCCAACCCCGCGGGATCTTGGGCATTCCTGCTTGCTCTGCCGCTTTCTGCACTTGCAGCAGTCTTGCTTTCAGAAGTCAAGCCACGTGCGGTCCAACACATTCCAAATCGGGTTTCCGAGCCTGGGTTGTGAAGATTGCTACGCCGTCTCTCAGCCCAAACACAGGTCTGAAGCCAAAGACACGGCTTGGCCAATTAATCTATCCCTGTTCCTCAATCCACTTAAGATATTTTCGCCTCCCCTCCTTCACCATGGACGAGTTCACCGGCACCACCCAGGCTCAGGTCGAACAACCGCCTGTGGAATACAGTCAAGGCTACATGAATCTCACACAGACACAGCGGAACACCATCGAGCATGTCGAGAGGATTGGCGCCTCTCTTAGCTTGCTTGGGGTGTTCCTGATATTCATCGCCTATGGCCTCTTCAAGCGAGTTCGGACAGTACCCAACACTTTCATCCTCTTTGCGTCTATCGCCAATGTCGGGGCTAGCACGGCATGCTTTATCGGCTATGCGGGTATCGTGGCCGGCGAGAACTCGGCGCTCTGCCACACGCAGGCGTTTCTTCTTGAGATGTAAGTGAACTTGTGGTGAGATTTATCTGAGATGGACAACATGTTAACACACTTCTCCCCAGGTTCATGCAATCAGACCCGTGGTGGTCACTTGCCATGGCAATAAATGTCTTTCTGGTTTTCTTCTTCGCCCTAAACCCCAACGCTTTTCGCGACTACCTCTGGTTGTATTGCCTGGTGTGCTATGGACTTCCTTCGGTTCCGGCAATCGTCCTCCTTGCTCACAGTCCTGCTACCACTCGCTACTATGGAAATGCCACGGTATGGATCCCAACCCTTGTGAAGGCAGTTTATTCACGAGATGCTGACTCTCTTGGCAGTTGTGGTGCTGGATAGCCGACACATGGAATCCTCTGCGGATTTACACCTACTATTTACCTATTTGGACGTGCATCTTTCTCTCCGGACTGGTATACCTCGCCGTGGGCTATCAAGTGTTTCATCAGCGTAATCAGCTACGGAATTTGACATTCAGCAACCAAGGGAAAAACTACTCTGGATCTGAACACATAGAACTAGGCGAGAAGCACAGCTACGGTATCAGCGCTGGCCGGGATTCGCCATGCCCTACTGTCATTCCCATGGTCAGTTGCACTTTACTACTACCTTTACAGCATTGGCTTTCCACTTGGCTGTTTTGCTTCCTTCATCCACCTTCCCATGTAACACCACGATATGGCACTACTGTCGTACCACTTCCCAAGCATGCACGATTTATGTCTACCCCTTGCTGACACTTCCTTGCCGCACGCACACAGGATCTCTCCAATCATCCAGGCTGCTATGGCACCGTCACGACCCAAGTAGAAGTCAACATCTCCGACAACACCGACTTCCAACCGATGACCCCGACCTCACCGGCCCCGTCCATTACCGAGGTCCCCCTTGCTACCCACCCCCCGGGTCAGAACAACGGTATCCACCCTTGGGACTCCAACTACTCCTCGTCTTCCTCTTCCAGCGAGGACCACATCGTCCCTCCCGCCGCCGTCTACGCCGGCTCTAGCTCCCCTCCCTTCGGTATCCACGTGCACCACGCAACCAACGAGACCACTCACAACGGGGTCCCAAAATCCAGCCTCAAAAAAACCACCACATACATCTCCCAAGGGGACCGTCCCTACCACCACGGCCCCGGCTACGGCCACACGTACTCCTCCTACAACCGCACCTCGAACACTACCACCACGGGCACGCACCAGGTCCACGCCTCCTCCTCCGGCGGGCACCAATCCGCCTCACGCTTCCACACTCTCCGGTCCTCCCTCCGCCGTCCCTTTCGCAAATTCTGGGCCAAGCTCCACCGCCTCGACCCTATCAAGCTTGCCTATCTGCGGACTTCCTTCGTCTTTGCCATTTCCATCCTGGTCACCTGGACGCCGTCCAGCATCAACCGGGTGCACTCGTTGCTCTACCCCAAAGATACCAGTTACCCGCTGAATCTGGCGAGCGCGGTGGTGTTGCCGCTGCAGGGGGTGTGGAACGCGGTGATCTTTGCGGCGACGACGTGGGTGGTGTTGAGGGAGGAGGTGGACGGGTTGTGGAAACGGAGTTCGTTGGGGAGGTGGTGGGAGAGGAGGAGACGAAGAGGAAGAGGAAGGACGACGACTACTAGCGAAGCACGTACTGCAGTTGTCAACATGATGATGATGGGTGGTGGTGGTGGTGGTGGACATGGACATGGACAGAGAGGGGTTCGGCTGGGGAGTGATGGGTTGCCTTGTCCTCGTCCTCCTCCTCCTCTGTCTTCTACTACTGCTGCTGCTGCTGCTACTGCTGCTACTACCAAAAAGTCTACGCAGGGGTATAAAGCGTGGAGAAACGGGAATGGAGGCTCGTATAACGGCTATGGTGTTCATTCGACGGTGATGAAGGATGATGATTTTCTGGAGACGAGGAGCCATTGTAGTGGCGGTGCTAGTGGTGGTGGTAAGAAGAAGAGCGGCAAGAAGGGGCCGATGGATCCCAATCGGTTGGGCACCGTGCGAGTCATTAGGGATGGCTCGTTATGATTGTGTCTTTAACCTACTTTTCATGTTTTTCTTGCTTTTTTCTTACTCCTTTTGTTTTCTTCTTCTTGCTCTTTTTTCCTTTTTCTTTTCTCCCCTCGGTGTGTATCTGGTTTCGGAATTCGGTCTCATGGTCTGTGTCGTATAATGATGGGAAAAAAATTCGGTCTGGTCTAATGTGTGTCGACTTTGCTTTCCGTGGCTCGTCCATGTTGCAGGCGTTTTGGCTTTGCCTTTACTCGTGGTCGGTTGGTTATTGGCGTCTATTTCTCTTTTCGCTGATACCAAGGGAATTTACCTCTAATGAAAGGTACGGGATGAAGAGAACATGGAGAATTATGGTGAATGGGATATACCATTGAGTCACCCTTTGGTTGCTTGGCCCCAGGGAAAGGAAGCCATAGCAGGCTTAAAGTAGGTACCTTAGTCTACCTCTACGTACGATAGTGTCTATGTAAAATATTGTAACCTTGTGACTACCTATTACAATGAGCTACCAGTCTAACTAATGCAACTACGTGATGTGACAAACGCGACTTGGGATGAAAGGAGTGTGAGATCACTTGAAGTCAACCGGCATATCGAGGAAAGCTGGGGATAGATCTGATGACATTGTCAAGAGCCTCGCACAACGTCCAAAATATTTTCCAATATCAAGGAGGAGCGGTTGTAGATGACCTAAAAAGCCTATTAGGGTGTCGGAAAATAGTTGATACGTGTCAAGAATGCCTGGAGGTACCTACCTACCAAGGAAGTTTATATGCCGCGAGTATGACCGATTTACATAGGGAAGACCTTTAGTTGGCCTGAAACCGTTCCGAAAAGGATAGTGTACTGTTATAGATCCAGGGCTTCCCGGCTGGGAAGGGGGTGTGTCCATGACCAAGATACCTAGGATAAGAAGGAGACGACGACGGTCAGTTGAGTCTGTTTTCTTACAAGTTTCCTTCACTAGGGTGAAGGCGAACATCTGATCTCGAAAATTCGGCATAGCTTTCAGGACTGGTGTCCTACGAATAGGAAGCAGACAAGAGTTACCACTACCTGAGAATAGGTAGGAATGAACTACTAGGTACTTGAGCCGTTTGGTTGCTTTTGGAGGGAATGGCTATTGCAGTTGTTTCCGTCGATAATAGCGATGTAGACTAAAGAGTTAGGGGGAAGAGGAACTAACCTTCTTCCAAGACATCGAGAATTTTCAAGCATCAGACACGATCTGGATCTATGAAGTTGCTATCATGGAATATCAGGGACTCGCAATTTTACTCCTATAATCAGCGTAGCTTCCTTGGTAGAGGAACATCGTTTGGGCTTATTGTCCATAAGAAGGACAACCCAGCATCTTACCAGACCTCTACAAATCGCATTATGCCACAATGGCAGGTACAACCCAGCACCTTGCTTTTCACGCTGCCATTTGCGAGCACGCATGCATCTATTACGACGAGGAGGATGACTTTCGAGTTCTACATTTTTGTCCCTTGATACCTTTAGCGATTTTGAGTTCAACGAGTGGCGCGCTACATATACCTGAACACCATTTAAAATATCACCGGATTATTTGTTTGGGAAGACATGGGAAAGATATAACTTTCCCGTGGACTTGGAATTTTCAGCGACAAGTTAGAAATAATTAGAAACCCGAAACTACCCACTAAAACGACTAGTATTATATAATAGGTCGTAGGTAGTGGAACAGAGCACGTTTAGGAATGTGGATAGGGGAGGGTACGGGGAAGCCTTCGCAACCTTAATATAGAGACAGCGGTCGAGATACCTCTAACAATGGATGTGACGAGGCAAGTGAAAACCACCTTATACTGTACGTAAATATAGGTAGGGAGATTGATATTAGAGGTACGAGAGAAAAAAAGTGATTTTGAGCCCAATCTCGGCAGATTCAATATCCTCCCTATCGCGTAATATGCTGTTCGTCCATTATGCCTCTGCAAACAAACACCAGGCCTCCGAAAATGAACATAATGCCTCTAGTCCACCTAAAACCCCCTCAAAATTCACGCATTGGCGCCTTCACGGCGGGTCATCCGCTCCTTCTCCAACTCAACAATGCCCAGTACAAACTTCCTAGGCAACGCCAGGATCTCGCCGCCCAACTCCTTATCGTTCTCGAGGGCCTGTTCCAGAATGGTCGTCGAGTTTTCGAGGTAACTGACCGTGAATGCCTTCCAGGCCTGCTTCTCCGCCTCGGATTCCTTGAGCGGCTTAGGAAAGTACGGGTCATTGAGTTTGACCGCTTCCACGGCCAAAGCAACCCCGGCATCATTGGAGGTGATGTTCCTCACCTGGTTGAAGTCCAGGACCCACATCTCTGTCTCCCGACAGAAGAAGTCTTCGAGGCCGCGGTAGGTGGAGGGACCGACGTACTGCGCCTCGGCATCGTCCTCGATGTTGTCGAGGTCATCTTCGAGGGTGGCTTTCTTGGTTGAGCTGCTGCCCAACACAAACTCGACGTCGCGGGCGTCAGTCTTCGCCCCCCAGTGCATCACGGCAAGGGCAATGCCCATTCTACGGGCAAGTTCCTCAATGTCGAGATTAAGCTCGATGAGCTGGTTGAGGTGCAGCTTGAGGTTCCGAAGGGAGAAGAACATGCTGCTGCTCTTGCCGTTTGTCGAGCCGAGGTAGACCCGCACCAGGCAGTCGTTATTGGCTGGGTTGGCCAGGGCCTTCTGCTTGCCTCGGGGAGCGCAGTACTTTTCGATGAGGAGATGGCGGGTGCTGCGGGGGAGGGGGAGGATGCGCTCGGCAATGAGGGCGTGGGTAGGAACGGTGCAGATGTTCTCTGCTGCTTTGGTGAGGCCGGGTTCCGCATCCCAAAACTCCGTGTTCTTGGGCGGCACAAATCCAAGCAACTTGGGCACCCGGACTTCTTCAACTTGGTACACCCTGTTAAGAAGGCGTGATATTTTACGATGCTGCTGGAAATCATTCCACAGCTCCTTGCTGTTGGGGTCCTTGGCAAGCTTGACGACGACTGATTTGCCCTCTTGGGCGAAGATGGCACCGCAGGCGCCGGCACCAATCTTCCGGTAGGGGCAAGGGGTGGTCGGGGCATGGTTCTCTTCCTCGGTGAAGAAAGAGGAAGGCGAGGTGGAGTGGAGGGAGAGGGCCAGGCGGAGACTTTTGTCGAGGACGGATTCCTCGTGGGAGCGCGTGGCTGGGAGGGGACTGGGAGCGCCTGGCAATTCGGACTCTTTCAAAATTTCGTTCATCGCCGAGGAGACATCGGGGGTCGAGGAGGAGGGGAGTAGAGGCAGGCTGCGTTGAAATTGAAGAGGCATATTGTTGTAGACGAAAGGCGTATTAGTAGGCGACGATGTGTTGGTTAGTGACGAATTGGCTTCGAAAAGGTTATCAGAGACATCGAAGGAAGAAAACAAGGGAACGGGCGAAAGACAGAAGACGTGAAATTTTATAGACAGATTTCCCAGATTTCCAAACGCGTAGCTGTGTGGGCATGCAAGTCTTGATGTCCGTTTTTTCATGTACCTGCTGTGCATAAGGCACTGACCCTTCCCGAAACTTCCAAGACCACAAATCACTACCAGCACATGGCTCAGAGACCACCTATAGAAGTTACACTTCATTCTACTTGGGAAGGTGAATCCGGCTTTTCATTTAAGGTAGGAGGTGTGAATAAAGGGGTTGAGGCAGGGATTGCTCCAAAAGCAGCGGGTAAAGGTGCAGTTGCTGGCTGGGTCCACCCACTTACACGCGATTGACCAATTACCGGTACTTCTTTCCCAAGGTTGTCCAATCATAGCACGAGGCCGGGAAATCATGAGCGAAGGAGCGCCGACAGTTGGGAATGAGCAGACTTTTCAGTTTGAAATCTTGAAAGACTGGGCAGCTCGCGGTCAAGGCATATACTTTCCTGCCTCAAGAATTCGAGAGGAAAGGATCATGGTCGATTATTTGAAAGAACAGCGATCAGTTTGAATTGACGGCCCTGATTTGGCGAATGCCAGTGACAATACATAGAAATAGAAAGTACAAGACAAAAGGGGCTAAGAGCTGAAGCCTCCTCAGGTCCAGCGTTGTCCAGCCTTTGTTCTACCACCCAATCTACCAGATACAAATGGAAGATAACAGAGTTCACTCAAAAAAAAAAAANAAAAAAAAGAAATTAACTAAGACCTAAATATGGTGCAAAGCCGGACACCGACACGCATACCCCATCACTTGAAGATGTTCCGGAACGAAGAAGTGTGTCTCTTCATGGGATGGTCCGGGAGAGAGGGAGGGCTGACTCCATATTTGTCTTGATCAGTCTTCTGGTTTGTTTGTGACGTCCTCCCACCATCGTATAACGCATCTAACTGTCCATAATCGCTTTCTGCGATTTGCAGTTGTCGCGGTGGTACCGGAGGTGGCAACTGGGGCGGGCCCCGGGCCGTGGCCTCCACAACTGCATTGCTACGCGTATCCCCGGCTACATTGGGGGTACTCTCAGGTAGTGGTCTTCGTCGAGGTGTGCTGGAAGACCTAGAGAATTGATCCGTAGCCGATTGCGGTTCGTCTTCGCCAGATGTGCCATCGGTGAGATCACCATGTTCGTCTGGTTGCTAAGAGGATTGTCAGTCTGCTGCTACTGCGTTCCAAGGAGGCCGGGTCAATTATACCTCTCTGAGTTCCTTGCGCATCGCCAAACCGGTACAGGCATCTTTCGCCTCTTCAATGGCCTTCCGCTGTGCCGTCAAGGCTTGTCGTCGGTCCCTTGTCTCCTGATTCTCGGCAGCAATGGATTGAACCACCTCACTGGTCATCGCCATGACTTCAGCAGGGTTAAAGATGCCATACATGCCTTGCAGAAGATGGCGCTCAACTACTTGCGTGATAACGTTCCGAATGAATGTTTTCGCAGACAGCTCATAGAAAATCAGCATCTTCTCCAAGATCTCCTCGGCTTCTGTGTAAGTTGCTCCGGTCTCAGCACCCTTGCTCTTCCAGGCCACCAGACGTTCTTGATATTCAGGATCGTAAGGCTGAACCTCGAGGTTCAGGTCTTGCAATAGATGTTTCAGTTCTCGGTTTGCTTCGTCCATCAGCGCCTTCATATGAGAGTCCAGGAAGTGACGGCGCAAAGGCTCTCGCATGCGCTGGGGCCAGATATAATTGATGACCTCGCGGAGAAAATCGTTGCAGACCGCTCCAACGTTATCCTTGTGCTCTTGTGCTAGTCTAGGCCAAGGCTCTGAATGGCTTTGGAATAGCATGTAAACCGCTCTAGGCGTGGAATCCATGGGAAATTCTGATCCTCGAATTTGATGTAGAAGTCGGCTGACCTCTAGACGGGCATATTCAGACTTGGAGTAGCTCGATGCTGATTGTTTATCGGCAGGAGAAGGATCACTGGAAGCAGAGAGCTTGAACTTGCGGCCGTCAGCTCGGATTCTGGCCGAAAACCGATCGTTTTCCTCGGCGGCACGTGCCCGAAGGTTTTGTGCCGGCGTTCCCTTTGGGTCTGCAGTTACACGAAAAAAAGTCTTCCTGGGTGGGTTTTTGTAGAAGCCGTGGGCTGCGGGGACAACGAGCTCATTGGAAAAATAAAACAGTTCAATGAGCTCTAAGCGCATTTCTTCGGGTGTGCTTTTGGCAGTGCCAAGCGACTTGAGTTCAGCATCACAATCATCCAAGGCCTTTTGAATCTGTCTGCGTAACGCGCTGACATGTCTCCCAATGTGCTGCTGAAGCTGGAGGCTTAACCTTTGCTTCAGAGCGCTGGCTCCGCACATGGACGCCGGAAGCGAGCTCCATTTGCCTTTGGAGAAGAAATCCCGTTCAGTCGACCGGCGTTGCTCCGCAGAAGGCCAGGGTTCTCCTTCTGTTCGCGGGCCAGGGTTCAGAAGGACGTACCAGCCCAAACGAAAATGGTTACGCCGGTCATTGTTCTTGACGAGCTCGATGAACTTGTCTTCAAGACCAATGGAGTCGGTAAGATCAGGCTTGGTGAGAACGCCGATGGTGCGGGTACCGTTAGGGTCGAAATGTCGAGCCTTGGTCAGTATGGGAGCCTGGACGTAATCGGAGTTCCCGCCAACGACGGCAAGAATGATGGTACGGGGACTCCGCATGTATCGATCGGAAAGCGCTTCGATGATACGGATGTCTTCAAGGGACTGGTCCTTGTTGGGATTCCGTACCAAACCAGGTAAATCGACAAGAGTCAACAGTGGCATATCCGGTCCTTTCTTCTCCACCACCAGAATGTCCCGTGCAGCAAACCGTCCTGGAACACCCTTTGGAGCAATGAGTTCTGCGGCTCCCATTACCGTAAGATCGAATGGGGAGCTACTGTTGACCAGACGACCAAACTCTAGCAGTTGTTGTTGCTCGCTAGAAGGGCGATTTCTGTCGGGAATGATGGAGACAGTGATGCTGGACTCGGGGGATCTGCGCAATCTGATTTCGGTAGCAAACCTCGTACAAGCGCCAGCTTCGCGGGGGAACGGGATTCCAGTGAGAGCTTCGAGGACAGAGCTTTTGCCAGCCGACTGGTCGCCGACGACCACTATCTGAGGCAATTTGACATTGTCGAGTTGGGCGTATTGCAGTTTCTCGAGCAGGTCAAGCAACTGTCCCTGTTCACCGGCCAGGTCTCGGGCATCGAAAGTTGATTCAAGGGAAGATGACATGACCACCCGGAGAGCGCGAGACGAAAGAGATGTAGTGGATTTGATTGCTTGACTGTAATTATGGAGCGAGCAGAAGAAACACAAAATGTTGAACACTGAGAAACTTAAGCTTGACAACAGTCAAGAAGAAGAAGAAGAAGAAGAAGAAGTGATGTTTGACGACGAATGATACCGACCTGAGCACACTGGATGTCTCAATCAAGACTTTTGCCTATTCATGGCAGCATCAACGCGTGGGTAAACATGAAGAGAGTGCAATCTGAGCATGACTTGGTGACACTTGCCAAAGGACATGGTTTTAAGGTGTTACGTATAAATCGTAGCCAGTGCAACCGCGGTGTTGGAGAGCTAGAGGTAGTAGGTAGTATGAAGCTGCGACCAATGCGCGACTGTCCGATACAGCATTTCTGCGGAATGGGCGAGTCGAGGGGAAAACATGGGCAATTCCATGAGTGCAGTGGCGACACAGAGAACATATGATAACGTTCAAACCTAACCGTCAAAGATGTTGTTGTGGTTCGGTTCGTTCGTTGCGAACTGACGGATCGATTAACTGTTCGGCGGAGCCTGCCGGGAGCTGTGGCTGTGCTGAAGCCCTGCAAGGCTGCCACGCGTGGCTGATCATTCTTGGTCCACTTCTTCAGTTCGTTAGGCGGGTGCGGCGGGACTGAGTGCCCAACGGTGAGTGGATCACTAGGAAGCAACGTCACCCCGCATGACGGCGCCCAGCCTCCAGTCGAACCCCCAGTTCACAGCGGTGTCGACCACTCACTGTCACGCCTTCCGCCTTGTCGTCTCCAGTTGATGCTGCCTTGTGCAGAACATGCCGGCGCTATCATGATGGAAAGTTAGCGCAGGACAACACAACCTGGCACCACTGCGGGCACCACTCTCACGCCTCCAGATCCGCAAAACGAACCCCCCGGCTGCACTGCTGCATGACCAAATTTCAAATCACACCCGACGGGCACCTATCTTAGGTTCAGTTGCGCCTCAGCCTGACAAGAAGATCTTTTCCTCCTCCTCCTCCTCCTCCTCCTCCAGTCCTCCTTCTCCTCCTCTTCCTTCCTCGAATACGATGTGGCTGTACTAGGGTGAACCACATCCCAATGTCGCCCGCGTTTACACGACCACCCGATCCCACTTACGCCTAACCCGCCTGTTTACGCGAACCTCAAAGCACGAATCCGGAGGCTGAAACCGATATCCGATCTAGCGCACGCTCCCGCCTGTGGCCGGCCACAGCACAGCGATCCGCCATGAACTGGATACTTGAGGCTGGAGATGTCGACCAGGGAAGGTGCAAAGGCGAGGACTATGTTGGCCCGGGAAACAAGGATACCTGGTACCAGTTTATCATCTCGGTCTCTCTGGGCATCTCGGCCTTTCTAGCTTTTTGCGTGAGTACCTTACACCCAATTACAGGCGTCATATCATCATCTGCTAACCTACATGTCCCCAATATCCAGGCCCTCCGACCACGATGGAAGTCTCTCTACGCTTCGCGAAAGCGGGCGTCCATGGTCGACCCCTCGATCGCTCTCCCTCAACTCCCAGATACCTTCTTCGGATGGATGGGCACCCTATATCGCGTCACCGAGCGGCAGGTCCTCGCCTCGGCCGGCCTTGACGCCTATGTCTTCCTCAACTTCTTTAAGATGGCCATGAAGCTGTTCGTCATCGTCTTCTTCTTCGCCTTGGCCGTTCTTGAACCCATCAACCGAGCTTTCCCCGATGACCTCAACACGTCAGAGGTTCCGCCCGCCCAAGTCTTTCGCCAGTATACTTACCCGTACGGCCACACAACTCTTTACGATGACGACCCCGACCAGCCTGATGACAGTTTCAAAAAGAGCAAGCGCTACCTGTGGTCATATCTCGTCTTCACATACTTCTTCACCGGTCTCACGTTATTCTTGATGAATCGCGAGACCTTCAAGGTCCTCCGTGTGCGTCAGGACTACCTTGGTACACAATCCACCATTACTGACCGGACCTTCCGTTTGTCTGGGATCCCCAAGGATCTGCGCACAGAGAAAGACATCAAGAATCTGGTAGAGAAGTTGGAAATTGGCAAGGTCGAAAACGTCACCCTGTGCAGGAAGTGGAAAGAGCTGGACGATTTGATGGACAAGCGACAGGCTATTCTTGCCAAGCTAGAGGAGACATGGATCGCTTACCTGGGCCAGAAACCGGTGCAACTAGCGAGGGGTCCGCCTCCAAACACGACTGCCAACGGGGATCTTGAGAACGGCCGCCTCATTCCAGATCTTGGGGATGAGGAAGCAGGCGAGACCGGCCGTCTTCTCGGCAACACCACTTCTGATCTCATCTCGAGCGAGAGACCGCGGCCTCAGACTAGGATTTGGTACGGCTTCCTCCGCCTGCAGAGCCGCAAGACCGATGCTATTGACTACTACACGGAGAAACTGCGTGTCTTGGACGACCAGATTCGTGCCGCCAGGAAGAAGCACTATGAGCCGACCGACCTTGCTTTCGTGACCATGGACTCTATTGCAGCCTGTCAAATGGCAATTCAGGCGCTCATTGACCCCCATCCTGGCCAGTTGCTAACAAAACCAGCCCCTGCGCCATCCGACATCGAATGGAGAAACACTTACGCATCGCGCCTCACCAGACGGGTGCGATCCGTTGCAGTGACGCTCTTCGTCGCGTTCCTCACCGTCGTATGGCTTGTCCCAGTTGCCTTCCTGGCATCTTTCTTGAGCATTTGCACCATTGAGTATTACTTTAAGGGCTTCGCGATGTGGCTCAAACAATATGACCTTGCCAGAGCACTTGTCCAGACCGGTCTCCCCACAGCCGTTGTGTCGTTGCTCAACGTTGCGGTTCCGTACTTCTACGACTACCTCTCGTACCAACAGGGCATGCTCTCACGCGGTGACGCCGCCCTCTCCACCATCAGCAAGAACTTCTTCTTCACCTTCTTCAACATTTTCCTCATCTTCACAGTCTTTGGCGCCGTCACCTCTATCATCGATGTTCTGCGCGAAAGTCTGAAAGACACCACATACATTGCTTACGCCCTGGCCAGCAAGATCGAAAACCTCGGTGTCTTCTACACCAACTTCATCATGCTCCAAGGCATTGGCCTGTTTCCCTTTCGCCTGCTGCAGTTCGGCAGCGTTTCCCTCTACCCCATCAATCGCCTAGGCGCCAAGACCCCACGCGATTTCGCCCAAATCGTCAGCCCGCCCATGTTCTACTACGGCTTCTACCTCCCCACCGCCCTGCTCGTCTTCATCCTCTGCCTCGTCTACAGCGCCCTGCCACAGGGCTACAAGGTCGTCGGCCTCGGTGTCGCCTACTTCACCCTCGGCTACTTCACCTACAAGTACCAGCTCCTGTACGCCATGGAGCAGCCCGCGCACGCCACCGGTGGCGCCTGGAACATGATCTGCTACCGCATCATGCTCGGCCTACTGGTCTTCCAGCTGACCATGTCGGGCTACCTCGCACTTCGCAAGGCATTTACCGCCGCTCTGCTCGTCTCCCCGTTGCTAATTATCACGGTCTGGTACGGGTATTCGTTCCGTCGCCACTTTGAGCCGCTCACCAAGTTCATTGCGCTGCGGAGTATCAAGCGCGGCGAGGACATTGGGGAAAATGCGATTTTGGATGAAGATCTAGATGGCGAAGGGGCGGAGACGAGGGAACGCATTAGGAGGGGGAGTACTTTGGATGAAGACAAGGAGAAGGGGGCCAAGTTTGTCAATCCGAACCTTGTGAAACCGTATGTTTTCTTTTTCTTTCTTTTTTGTTAATCTCTTCCCTGCACTGCTTGTACATCCTCGCTAACACACCCCCAACAGCCTCGAACAACCCTGGATTTTCAAAGACGCCCCACCACTGCTCTACCCCTCCTCCAGCCTTTCTGATGTGGAAGACCGCTACACAGACGAGGAGCCTAACTCCGGGGGCGGTAGTGACGTCTACTCGGGCTCTCGACGTCCCACTCGCAACGCTAACGGCCTTCGTGTCGAGACCTCGCGCGGTAGTTCGCAGAGTCGCGCAGACAGTGGTGGTGGTTATGCAGACCTATTAGGCGCGGATATGTACACCGGCCTTGGTAGGGGAGGAGAGAGGACGCCCCGGACTCCGGCTGCTGACACGCCGAGGAGTAACGCATCGAGTGCGGCAAGTCTTGGTGATACCCATATATGGAGAGACGGGTTCTGAATCTGAGCTAGAAAAGAGAGAGAAAAGAAAAAGAAAGTCGATGATTGATATGATGAAAGAAAAAGGAGGGTGTTGTTGTATTCCATCGGATTGTTTGTTTGGTGTTGTTGTTGTTGCAGCTCGCTGCTGCTGCTGATGGTCATTGTACTGTTTCTCTTTCTTTCTCTTTTTTCTTTTTCTTTTTTCTCTCTCCTGCCTTTTTGGTTGGTTCTGGGTCGTTGGGGCGGCGTAGTTGTCACTTTTTGTTTTATTCCTTTCTTTTCGCTTTAGACATGAGATATGAGAAACATACATCATTCTTACAACAAAAGCTCTCCATATGGGGCGTGGGTGTTATATACCATTTACACATTGCAGACATTGCTACCGATGATATAAACTAGATGGGCTGATGGTCGTCTAAATGCCCAAAGTGGAACACTTCCTTGCTCATATACTTTCATCAAAGATGGACCTTAGGGTGTCTTATACCTAATATTCATTGGGATGCAAAGCGCCGTGAATACCGCTAAACTTAATGGTGTCTTGCTGTAACGTGCCATGCTTTGAGGCTACTCGCCGCGGATGTCAAACTCACTGCACAAGAAAGCGCTCATGTCATTTTACTTTTTCTTTTTTTTTTTTTTTTTTTTTTTTCTGATCCGACAGCTACATCTACAAACTATTTCCCACTCGTCCTTGTATTCGGAACAAAGTGTTTACAAGTGAGCAAGTAATTTCCGACCGATATCCGGCAACCTTTTGACCTTCAAAATGTTCAAACCCCCTTCACCTTTCTGGACTAATCTTCCTTCCTCCGCTTCTGTCTTCCTTCACGTTCTGCATCACTCTCGGCTCCAGCACCTTCTCCTTCCTCGCCCCCATCATTCTCAGCAGCAGGCCGCTTTCGTCCACCTTGACTAACGTCCATAACCTTATCAGCTTCTTCAGGACGGCCTTCACCGACCTCTCCAGCATTCTCATCAACTTCTTCCGCCTCATCGTTTTCCTCTCCCTCCTCAACACCAAACCACCTAAGCGTGAACTCGGTCTGCAATCTCCGAAGGTACGAACCCAAGGCGGCATCGTCCATGGTCGAGTCGAGGGCTTGTTTCATAACAACAGGCAAAGCTAGCGTGAGCTTCCTTTGTCTAGCCTCCCTTCCCTTTTCTCCACTCTGCGGTGGCCTTTGACCCTCACGCAAGGCTTTCAGAACCTCCTCAGCGTTGTCCACTATGGATGCAGGAAGAACGCAGCGCGCTAGTTCGATGCCGTAGTCCTCATTCTGCACGGGACCTCCGGCGAGAGTGTGTGGCAGTGTGATCTGGGTGATTTGGCCTACTGCTTGGCTTTGGCCTTGGAAGTGAACGTTCAAGACATCTCTCGGATAGATTTTGTTCAAAAGTTGAGCTAGTACGACTGAGATTAGCTGTGAATCAACGAAGAGAGACGCTCTTTGAACCTACGAATACGTGTGAAATGCGTTGCAAAAAAGACACGTGGTTTCATCTTGATTAACTTCTCGATGATAGCAATGGCGAGAGCCTGACCGTCTTTTGGAGAAGTTCCCCGGCCAAGCTCGTCCATGATGATCATGCTTTGTGCTGTGGCTTGCCTAGACATCCCGTTAGATCATTTACTTCGAGCTTTTGTAGGGGAGGAAAGGATACCTACCTCAAGATGACATTCGTCTCCCTCATCTCCACACCAAATGTTCCCAGGTTATTCTCAGGCGCATCGTCCGTGGAGACTCTAGCAAAAACTTTGTCACAGATGGAAATGGACGCAAATTGCGCAGGGACAAAGGATCCCATCTGTGCCATGATTTGAATGAGGGCAACTGATCGGATGAACGTGCTCTTGCCGCTCATGTTACCGCCAGTGATCACCTGGAAACGTCCGGATTGATCACCAGAATACACGTCGTTGGCAACATAGTGGTTTGTCCGTGCCTCGACAATTGGATGCCTTGCCTGTTTGATAACCATGCTATCAGTGATCATGGGTCGAACGTAGTCCTGGGTAGTGGCAGCCTGTGTGAATGAGCAAAGCATATCGAGCAATGCAATAGCATCGCTGATATCGAACATGAGACTCGAATGCTCTTGAAGTCTCCCTTTGAGCTCGATAACCAATCTATCGCTCTGCATCGTTGCAATATCTGCCTGGAGCTGAATAGCCCTGCTCCTCTGGAGAAGCTCGGTTGTCTGGCATTTGAAATGCTTTTTATCCCTAGTGCCGTTAATCATATCGAGACCGGCAATCGAGACCTGCTTCCAGTGGCTGACTTCGCCGGAATTCCCCTTTTGAACGTCGGATTGAGGTTGTATTTCACGTTCGACATCCGAGTAATCAAACCTGAGCCAATACCGCCGGTTGCTGTCCATGTACAAGTTTGCACGAGTTCCCAAAACCTCTAAACTGCGTCAGTGATGATAATCTTGATGCAGGGAGATTGACCTACCATTGAACTGGTTGTCTAGCATATCAAAATACTCATTGAGGTCATTCGTAAGAGCTGTGAATGACCTGCGTGCTTTTCCAAGAACGGAATTACGCACAGCCTGCCGAATAACTATTAGCCCCGTAAACGAAAACCAAGCAGAGATGACTTACTCTGACGGCCCACATCCGATTGTTCCTCAATTCTATTGGCTTTTTGCTGTAGGCAGCATCATCTTCTATCATCTCTTCCATGGCCCTTTGAACGGGCTCAGTGTGCTCTGGTGCAAACCTATCCCTGATCCATCTCAATAGACGGCTTTTGCACCCAGCTGCTTCAAGTATACCATGCAATGCGTCAATGCCACTAAGATACTTCTTCAGCATGAGTATGGAGTTCAACTCCTGTTCCGCTTTGGTAAGCTCCGCGTGGGTTGGTAGGAGTAGGCCTTGATTTGTACATCCTGGAACGCCTTCTTCCAGAGGCTGCCGTGGGTTGGGTTGTTCCTGGCTGATCTTTGAAAGAATTAGCATGCTAGAGGGACTGAGAGTGTTAAAAGCAACTTACCCATACGATGACGCGCTCAAAGTCGATTCGAACAAGCTCTTCGAGTGCTTTGCGCAACTCACGAAAAAGTTCTTCGTTAGTAGACAACTCCTCAACTGATTCATACCGTTCTATAACCTCTTCCTTGTTTGTACTCGGCTGTAAGAGGGTTGTGCGTAGCAAGCGGTTTCCTTGGGGGGTTTTGGTACTGTTGAGTATACCGAAAAGCGTCGAATTCTTTGCAGTGGCTCGTCGTGTATTTTGAAGCAGCTCCAACGAGGCAACGGTGGTGCGGTCAATACCCATGGTGTTGAGTGGCTGGATATACCTGATTCGTAACGCATTGCTGGCAAAATGAATGTTCAGCTCGTTCTGTACATACTTCATTACCTTGATATAGTTAGCCAACAGTCTTATCTCCACGATGACGCCGATAACTTACAGCAGAAAAGGCACAAGGAGTGTAGAAGTTGTTCTCAAGGTCTGACTTGAGAGCAATCACATGATCCCGAAGTGCAAAACGCTCAATCATCCTGAGCCCTTCTGCCTCACTCCAATGTTCCCTTCCCCAAAGCACTATGGGGACTGCTGGGAAGTCTTGCTCCAGACAAGAAATGAGTAAAGACTTGCTGCTATTGGTGGTGACGCTGTTGACGACAAGGAACTTTTCCGGCTTTGACGACATCTTCCACAATGTGTCTCCCAGACGCTGATACAAGTACTTGTCATCGTTCAGAATTCTGGCTAAATCCACTTGTCCCGTAGTGATATTGATGACGGCAATGCCAACCACTTCCGCAGAGCGACTCTCTGATATAGCACAGATGACGTGATCGTTTTCTTCAGTACTGACGGTTGGGGCCGATTCTTTCTGTGGAGTTATGATTGAAGAGGAGCCAACTAGGCGGTGTCTTTTCTCAAGGCTTGACTCTTCAGCATCTGAGTCGGAATCGGAGTCACTCAAGACAGGCGTGGGCAAGGTTGATCTGGTGCTCATTGCTTGAGTCTTGCTAATGCGATCGTACAATGAGGTGCGTGGTAGGCGTAATGTAGTCTCAGAGGTGTCTCGTTGAGAAAACGAGTTGGATGTACTGCTCCGAGAGCTTGAATGAGAGATCACAGGTGAACTCATCTCTCGAGAGCCGGGAGTCGTGCCGGGACACTCCTTCAAGCCCTTTAGAGGAGCCCTACTCGAGTACTTGGCTCTGGGAATACTTGCGCCGCGGCCATTTCCCTGTTCTTCTCCCCTATACCGATGATAGGAAGACGAGCTTGTGGTACCAAGGGGAGATGGGTGTACATTTTGCACACTGGGTGTTCTGGGGATGTCGCGACGCGCACCCATATTTGAGCGTCGTGACTTCACAGGAGTAGAATTTTGTGTGCTCGTGCTGGCTGGCCGGCTTAGCGGTAACCGTCTGTGTTGGCGTCCATTATGGGTTCTGGGAGAGCTTGAAGCTGAAGTATTGCCAAAATAAGGGGAGCTGCAAAAATCTCTTCTAGGCTCTTCTCTGATTGATGAGCTTTCGGTGACACGGCGCTGGGGCGTGATGTGTGCTGGTCCTGATCCAGGACCCCAAGATTTTGTTGCTGTGATGTTCTCAAAAGCAAGATATGGGTAACTCGCTCCGGCGAAGTTTCCGTTGGACCTCGGGTTATAGCTGTGCTCGGGGCCATACCCGGGTTGATAGCTGAATTCAGGCTTACGGGGATCGGATATGGGAGTGTGGGGAGCGTAGGTGTTGACGGGGTGCAAGGCGTAGTTGCCTGTCACATAGAAGTCAGCTCCTTGCCACTAGTTTTCTTCATTTGATAGGTTTGACTCTAGACTTGATGTCGTACCATGGGTATCAGGCAAGTAGCGCTGATGACTCTGGGAAACAGGGTATCCGTGTGGGACCTGCCTGCCTCTAGGATCCTGCCAGTTATACTGGGTGGGAGGGCAAGTTGGCAGCTGTGGATGTGGGAGCGGCTCTGGGATCATGGTAGTATGAAGGGGCGGCCTGGACTTGATAACAACATCATCCATGAGCGCTGATCCCCTTGCAAAGGTTTGATGGCGTGGCTCGCTTCCGATGGCAGCACCGGACAAGGCTCTCCTGCGGTAGTCATCGGACAGGAGGCGAGGAAACCGACCCTGGTGCGCGTGGAAGTCCTCTCCCATGGCGCCGGAATTAATGGGACTGCTGTCAATAGGTCAAGGTGAGGGCGAATGGGAGTTGTTCAGTTGTTTTGTGACTGGTTGTTGACCTTTGAGTGAGAATCTGGGGAAAGTGTTGCGACGATGAACGCGTCTTGGACTGGGAAGAGCGCAAAGTCAACACTGCCATGAATTGGAAGCAGAGGGGAAATCCAGCGTATGGCGCATAACGTAGTTTTCATAAGTGCGGGTAAGGAAGGTGGATGGAAGGAAGGAGCGCCCGGGTTGGTTCAACTTTGTGCTTTCGATGCTCCCGTCTACTTAACGTTATGCGCCTTCCTAGAATCCCACTTCAAATACCTATGGCACACCAAAAAGAGGGCCAAAAGGACACGCCTGCATTCGCTCCTTCCTCTCAGTACCCATGTAATGAACTGATGTCCAGCTGACTTCTTGTAATGAGACCAATGATCATAATCCTCCACTTCCACCTCTACTGGTCCCCGTCTTGTCGGCAACTTCTTGTTCGGTGTGGCTCTCTGACATGATGGGAGACTGACAAAGCTCAGTTCAGAATAGACATCGCCAAACCGAACATCTTTCAATGTCCCTTCATATCTCCTTGACGAAGCCTACCTCGACCAGACGATCCATCGCCAACTGCAGATTCGCAATCTTTGCCCGGGTGTTGTCCCTGATCCACAGAAACACCGACAACATGAACCTTCGAGCAATCGGTGCACCCGTCTTGATTCGCATCTGTTCCTTTCCGACCACGTACAGAATCTTGGAAGCATACGCGCGGTCAAGACGAGCCAATTCTGCCGCCGCCTCTTCATCACGGAGCTCGACGGGGAGTAGCACACCATCAGGACCCGATGCCCCTGATGATTCTGTCCGGTGAGAAGTCTCCCCCTTTGCAGCCTCCTGTTCCCCTTCGCAGTCCGTATCCTCACCTGTCCTCAACTTCTCTAACGCTCTCATCCTCTCCGTAGCCTGTCGCACTACAAACCGCCTGATTTGTTCGTAGATCAAAGCGGCCAAGTCAGGACTTATCACCTGATCCATGAAACCATGCTTGATCACCAGCCTATAACACCCTGGCACCGCAGTGACATGCGACACAGCATACCGCTCCTCGGGCAACACCGTCGGCGCCTCAACTGGATGCAGATGGAAGAACACCGCCACCTCCGGAATCGCGACAAACTTGGTCACATAGTGCGTGAACACCGCAGGCGTCATCACGCCTGTCTTGTCAAAGAAGATGCCAAACCCACGAAGTGAACTGAGCGGGTCGCCGCCCCATACTGGCTGCAACCGTAGCCGACCACCCTCGTTTTTGTCCTTGACAATAAGATGCGACGGCTTGAACCGGTCTTCGGCCTCGGCGCGCCACTGATTCTCCTTGCCGAAGCGCCACAGCAGAAACAGCGAGGTCAGAATGCCGGAAAGCGTGAGCGTAAACCAGGCGCCCTCGGGGACCTTGATCAGTGCCGCCGAGAGGTACAATCCGTCGACGGAGGCAAAGACCAGCCAGGGAACGAACACCAGGAAGGGCGAGAGCTTCCACACAATGAGGGAAACAAGAGTGACCATGCAGGTATCGAAGAAGGTGACAAACATAACGCAGACGCCGTAAGCATTGCCGAGCTTGACGGTGTCGCCGTAGACGGCCGTGACAAGGATTGCGCCGAGCATAAGTAGCCAGTTCACAAAGGGCACGTAGATCTGCCCGTGGAAGGTCTGTGAGGTGTGCACCACTTTGACTTGCGGACAGTAGGAAAGCTTCATGATCTGACTGATGAGCTGGAAGGTTGCCGTAATCATGGCTTGGCTGGCTACTATGGCAGCAAGAATGGCGATGACCAGACTTGGGTACAGGGTTCCTGGAGGAGCCGCGTTAAAGAAGGGGTTCGTGTAGGCGTCCGGGTGGTGACTGATGTAGGCTGCTTGTCCGATATATGCCAACAGCAAGCAGGGGTAGGTGTAGCACATCCAGCTCAGTTGGATGGCATGAAGACTAAAGGCTCCTAGGTCGGCAAACAAAGCCTCGACGCCAGTGAAGGACAGAAGAACACCGCCAAGCATCCTCCAAGCGCGCTTTTTATGCTCGATAAAGAACTGAAAGGCAAAGTAGGGGCTGAAAGCTTTCAAAACCGTCCAGTCAAATGTGACCAGGTTGTAGATGCCAAAGGAGAAGTTTAACCCGAGCCAGACGATGACGATGGGCGCAAATGTGGTTGCAATTTTCGATGTACCGAGTGGCTGAATCAGAAACAGAAGCACCAAAATGCCGCACGTTGTGCCGGTGACGGTGGACTTTGAAATATCAGGCTTGACAACGGATAATCCCTGGACGGCTCCGAGGACCGACTGAGCCGGGGTCAAGACGCCGTCGGACATGACCATGGAGACGGCAAGGACGCCAATGATTTTGAGCAAAACGTGGGTGAACCTGCTCCCCTCGAGTTTGGCGCGCAAACTGCGGGTAGGGGGTTTGAGGTCGTTGGTTAGATGTCTTTCCATCCGCACAGTCACTTGTTCTCGCGGGTCGCGCTCGGTGATGTTGGCCTGCATTTATTAGCAACCCCCCCGGGAAATGAAGGGCTTGCTTGTACTTACAAATCTGGTAAGCAACGAATAGCAGCTAAAGGTACCACCTTCGCCCTCATTATCCGCATGGAGAATGACAAAGATGTACTTGAACGTGACGAGGATGGTGATGGACCAGATGACGACCGAGAGGACTTGGAGTAAATCCCTGTGGGTGGGCGGAGCAGTAAACGTTGACGAGAACACGTAGAGCGGACTGTACCAGAGACATAGGGGTGGTTAGATCGTCTTCAACAGGGTAAACAAGAAAAGAAAAAAAAAAGGTATCTGGGTACATCACTCACCTTGTTCCGATATCTCCATAAATCACACCAACAGACTGGTATGCCAACCAAAGCAAAGTTCGTCCCTTAAACACCTGCTTCTTCTTCTCATATCCGCCCCGCCAATCATCTCCCTCTTCGATATCAAGATGCGATTGTGATGTGGTGTCATTGTCGTGCGAAGAGCGACTATCAGCCGGTCTTTTTCCGCGAGAGATGATGCTGCGAGGGTTGAAAACGCCTCCGACTAGCTCGGGGCGGTGGCAACTGGACATGGAGCTACCTCGCGAACGAAAGTTCACGCCGGTTGAGACACCGGTTGCATGTTCTCGGCTGGCTCGGTCGGGATCATTGGTGTCTTTAGGGGGGAAGGATGGTTCTTCGATTCTGATGGTGGTCGTGTTGTTGGTGGGACCCGAACTTGGTTTGGGGGCTGCTGTAGTGTCGTTGTCCATCTTTTCAGGACTGAAGAAATGGAAGTGTGAGGTCAATTGAGATGGAAAGAGACGTGCCGTAAGGGACGTAAGTAAGGGGGGACCCTGCAAAGGATCTGGATACACCTAGATAGATCGATGAGTGTAGGTAGGTAGGTAGGTATGGAGAAAAAGAACCAAGCGCAGGCGTTGGAAAGCACGACCACCACCCACACACAAAGACTTCGAAAAGCAAAAGAGGCGGGGGTTCTACTCTTCGCTTAAAGGGCCCTCACAAGTTGAAGCAGCTCGATACAGCTCCCTCGGCCAGTTATATAGTCGGGGATCACTCGTATCTGGTGGAAGGATGGCAAAGACGAAGAATAAGAGGCCAACCAGTCCCGCTAACAGGGAGAGGCTCCCGTCAAACCCTGTCATCCTCTGTGAACGTGAGCCGACGTCCAGTCTTGGAGGAGCGATAAGCGTTGTGCTCGAAAAAGCTACCTAGCCTGCCCGGCTGGTTTGGAGGTAAGGTAGGTAGGTAGTAGGCAGGTAGCTAAGGCAGGGATGATAAGAGGAGGTCCGGCCGTCGTCGTGAGGGGGGCGCACAAGGCAGGGTATCGATCGGACAGGGATATCAGCGCCGGATATTCGTGGTATTGTGAAACGCCTCTTTTTTTCTTTTTTTTCTTTTTTTTTGTTGCATGGGGTGGTGAGAAGGGTAACTTGCCCGCATTTGGGAGATTCCAGTTCGCGGTCCCGACCTATCAGAGCATTGGACAGCTGACATGACAGAGAGCTGACTGACTGACTGACGCAAAGCAGCTGTGAAAGCCCCGGAACCGCATACCTACTGAGTGAGCATGCATGAAGCAATAACACTTCTTGAGAAATGAGGCTGGGCCTAAGCTTGTGCTTGGGCCATGGGTTCACTGCAGAGGGCTGCGCTGGACTGCACCCCACTGGGTGGTGCACGGTCTGGTGATGACGGTGGAAGAAACAATGCTTGCTGGGTGTGCGATGGGGTTTGCAAGGAACCTTGTCGATTTAACAGCGAGTTGTAAGTCAAGAACATACATGTAGTGTGTTCTAAAGAAACAGTTGAACATGGGATGAATGATGATCCATTTACAGCAAAGCCGCCTGGCATGATGCCAGATGCCACAAGATACAAGCAGACCGGTAAAAGTCAAGCCGATATCAGCATTCCAAACACCACCTACACTTCCAGATCAGGCATACCGAAACTTCAACCACTCGGGGGCAAGGAAAAGAGGTGTTGAGCCCCCCCACTCAACTTCCATCTTGTCGCGCTGGACTCGAGACCCGAGGAAGGAGACTCGGAGCACAGAAGCTGGCTACCTCTATGCTCACAGTTCAAGGAAGCTGGGAACAAAACTGTATTGAACCTCCCACCAAGATGATAGGTGAGTCCCTGTTTGTCGGCGTTCATCTCGTTTACTTCATCCGGCTTCTGGTCCACTGTATCACCAACCCTCGGTGCCAACCACTCCATACCCATCATGCTGGGTGAGGTCCTCGAGCTCGAGCTCTCAGCTCGGACTGCAACATTCCTTTGCGACGGTCCTGCTTCAACACGGCATTGGACATGTGCGTGGAGCTTAGGTACCTAGGTATCTGATCTTTTGATTTGCAACTGTGGTATTTTGCATCAGTTGCATCAGCAGCACTGCCACTCACTCTATCGAATTCTTCGAGTTTCCTAACAAGGAGTAGCACGTGGGCTGGCTGGATGGATGGTCTTGTTGGAAGGGTTGGGGACTGGATGGGAAGAAGAGGGACTGGAACTTTCCGGTCCGGGAGGCCTCCTCACTCTCTCTCTTGTCAGGACCGGCCGGGATTGAGCGTGGGTGATGGCAGTGACCCGCGGTGGAAACAAGGAACAGAAAACAGAGAAAAATCGCGCGTATACACTACACGCTGCAGGCGGCTCAACTTCCCAGTGTCGGATTCATGAAGCGGTGGAACGTGATTGGTTGGGGATAACCGACATCTCGCTTCGTTTGGACGTGCGTGCGACTTTGCGACTGTGCAAAAGCAGAGGGCCAGATCCCGGAACTCTTACATGCAATGGAACGAAGCGACGGTGAGGAGACCGATAGGATCCAAGAGGGCCGACTGGGTGGCAGGATCGCGGACATGGAGGTGTCTGGCCTGGTGGGGGTTGACCTCCAGTCATCAAAAGGGAAAAAAATCATCGCTGGAAGGCCTTTGAGCGCTGACAGAACTGTAGGTACCTACGAAAGGGAATCCATGGTTGGAAAGAAAGACCACAAAGGAATTACATATCGTCAAGTATCGTTTGGTGTTGTTCGCTCCAAGGAGTGACATTGAAATAAGGTTGTTTCGCCAAGATTTGGTCAAGACGTACGGAATGGTGGTCTCCACCCACCCATCCACCCGCCTACCCCCCCTAGATCGACCCCGACCATCGTTCCCTGCCTGGGCGCTTTAGGCGCTTCCCCTCGCATGTCATCCTTTGTGTGCGGGGAAGCTTCTGACATTTTTGCTTTTTTTACGTTAGTATTCATTTGAAAACGATTCGCGACATCAATTTTGAACGCTTTGCACAGCCTCAAGCCATAAGTACCTTAGCTTGTTCTCTCTATCTCCATCTCCTTATGCCTTTGTGATACATCTCTAGTGGTCTGACGTTGTCCAGGTAAGACGGAGGCACATCATGTCACACGCGACCAGACAACCTCCATTGAAGCTAAGATCCGAAAAAAGGGCAGTCGTAAATATTTGCAAAGACTACCATGCCTCAAAGATGGAAGCACAACTTTTATCTTCCCACGTGCACCGCGATTACTCTAACATGTTTCGAATAGTCCCCTTTAGAGCAACCAGACATGTGATATCCTTTCTCGCAAGCTCATCCCCCTGGGACCAACCTGTATGTTACCAGGTGCATCACGCAAACCCCCTTAAGGCAATGTTCACTGTGCCTCGAACGCCTAGATCGCAATATCGATTAAATGTACGACGACCTTTGCAAGAACGGGTCCAAGGTTTTGTCCCCTGTCGGATGTGTCGCATTATGTCCAAGTAGGCGTTGCGCTGTATCGTCTTACCATCCTAGAAGCCTCTAGGCCATGCCCCACGAAAACCCCTCCCAGCTAGTCTTCTAATCCATCTGGTCAACGGTCTGCGCCTCCTTACCCTGACCCTCATTAGAACGAGCCTTCTCCGCACCCTCTGCCTTCTTTCCATCCTCCTCGGTAACCGCAAAGCGCCAGCCGAGCTTATCCTCGATCTTTCCGAGCTGAATTCCCTTGAGCTGGGAGAGAAGCTTGAGGCAAAGGTCCCCGGCGTCCTCCTGGTTATCGGGGAGGTAGGTGACAGTTTCCTCTTCGGCCTCTCTGTTGAAGGAGACACGAGCGTGCTCTTGGGTAGCAGTGCTGGAAGCGAGTGACTGGGGAGATGACGTCTTGACGCGTCTGGTGATTGAGCGAATGGGGACCAGAGCGGCGGCGGTACCAGCGGCCATAACCTCGGAGAAGGAGGGGAGTTCAGAGTACTTGATCTGTGTGGGTGGTAGAACAGGGTGTTAGCGATTGATCCGATCCAGATATCCGGTTGAGATCCATGGGAAAGAATATCTCCGACTGTTGTGGAACACCCCTTCCGTTCGGCAGTCATTCTCCTGTAAAAAGGAAGGTATAGGCAATGTAGAGGTAGTATTCCACCCAAGGCCTGGACCCAAGAGACACACCAAGAATGCCCTCCGTTGCACTTTGCTTTCCGCTTGCATCTGAAATCGAAGCTTCCACCACTCCCGGGTCCCTGATCCGATCTTGGCACCATGCCGTGATCACAGAACACCGACATCAAAACCGGCCGAAGGTCGGCATAGACATAAGATTGTGGAGGTAAGGAGGGGAATAGAAAGCAGCAGACAGAAATCACTTACCGGTCTCTTCTCGACCTTCCAGCCAAAGCTCCTACCAATCTCCTGGATACTGTCACTCGTGACACTATCAATCACGGCCTTGGAGCTGGGCACAACAACAGTAACGTCATCCTCTCCCCCATCGCCACGAAGAACACCAATAAACCCACTGGTGCTAAACTCGTCGACCTCCTCGTGCCTAGCACTATCCAGATGGAGGGTGATATCATAGCCCTCCTTGCGGGCCTTGTCACTCCAGCGGAGCACAGGCGCATAGTTGCCACCAACCTTGGCGCTACCGGTACCGTTGGGCGCGGCACGGTCAAACTCCTCCAGGATGAGCGCCTTGACGGGGTGAGTACCGTGGTACACGCCCGTAGGGATGACAAAGACGGAGAAGAGATACTCCTCGGGCGGGCTGAGACCGAGCTGCGCGGAGCTTCCAAAGATCTGAGGGCGAATGTAAAGGGCCGCGCCCGTCTCGTGGGGTGGGACGAACTCGGCGTTGAGAGCCACGGCCGCTTTCACGGCGTCAATGAACAGGTCGACCGGCACGGGCGGAATGCTGATGTACTCGGCCGAATGCTGCATGCGGCTCGCGTTCTTGTCGGCGCGGAAAATGGCAATCGAGTCGTTGCCGGGGAGACGGAAGGCCTTGAGCCCTTCGTACGCTTGCTGGCCGTAGTTGAGGGCGGGCGCCATACCGTGCATGCGCAGGTAGGGGTCGCTGACGAACTTGAGCGGGGACCATTTTCCCGTCTTGACGGAGTAGGAAGACTCGATATGACCGTTGACTGCGAAGTGAAAATGGTTAGACATTAGCGGACTGTTGCTTTTTTCGTGTTACCCGTAGTCGCGGAGATTGGCCCATTGTATTCTCTCGTCCAACCCATGGATACATTGGAACATGGATGGTCGCAGAAGACTAGATGTGTAGAGGTAGAAGGGACCTAACAGAGGAGATGCAGGGACTCGGGTGTATTCCACTACCCACCTTCGCGGACCTTGAATCCGACGTTGGACCAGTCGATGGTGCTGACCGGAGGAGGAGGGAAGTTCGCCATGGCGCGGATCTTTTTTTCGGGACTAGAACTGGTCTACTGCGAATATTGTTGAAGAGGTTGTATTCTGGTCAACAGTTTCTGGTGATGATTCTTTGTCAGCTTCGGGAATGTTAGAAGTACCCAAAAGTAGGAGACAGGTAGAGTGGCGCAAGATTGTCAGATGAATCTCAGAAACGTTCAGGCGATGTATGTCCTTGTGCAACATCGATAAATAATACCAAATTTCCCTCAGACGAACCGCAACAATTCGCAGGCCTAACTCGAAGAAGCACGTAACTAACCTGTACCGCTAACACTTTGGAATTATCAAGTCTATCTGCTTAGAACTTGTTCAGAGTACGAAAAGAAGCCCCCCCAAAAAAGAGACAAACAGTCATCCAGTTATCGAGGTTCCCAGGAAGGATCCTGCGGCTCTCCGATATACGGCCGAGACGCATGCATCAATGCCGGACGCCCGATGTCGTTGCCGTAGGTACGTGTAAGTTGACAGGGGTTGATTGATGACACAGCACTTTACTGCCCCGCCATTTCTTCACCTGCCCTGCCCCGCACTACATAAGCATCATAGCCCAGGGGCATTCCGCAGTGGGAGGCCAGGGATGCTGTCCTTTATGAACAATACAGCTAGAGGTAGTAACGAAGATGTGGACAGTTCTGGGGAAGTGATGTCATCGTCACCATCGCGACATTCCCCTCAATGACCGTCTATACTCTCTCCTCGTTATATGATCGAGACGGGAGCTTTGAGATTGGAAGTGATATCAATGCACATGAGCATTGCATCGTACGACGGGGCAGGTATGCGAGCGAGTGCCTGGTCTTCGAGATACATCGAATGCAACGCCCAGTGTGCAGTATGATACTGACACCTCTCTTGCTCTCTGGGGTAACGTCCACGCACCACATCATGTCAAATTGCTGTCTCGATGCATATCACAAATATCTTCAAGTTATCTCGACAAGAAAACACGAACAGACGAAAAAAAGCCTTATAAGAAACCGATAAACCATGCCAGCGCCTGGCTACCTTATTCTATATATATATACTACCTTGTGGTGCAGTGTAAGAATGATCATGATGCGCTCCATTTTCCGTTTCCCATAATCCCATGCTTTCCATACCACGTGTCATTGTTGCCGTAAAAGAAGAAAGAGAATCACCACCATACATGTACACACCGCCGCCCAATGTAGTGTTCGTCAAGACCGTGTCCTTTCTGTCGCTAAACGAGTTCCCTTAGCTTTCAGATTTTGCCATGCAGTGCTTGATGATCGCAGATCGCTGGGCATATCGATGAACATGTGTGTGGTGCTGCAAGAAAATATTGACGAAAATGAAGTGAAAAGAAAAACAAATCATAAAAGGAGAGGAGGCATTGAAAGCAGGCACCCTCCAATACTGGAGAGGGCTTGCGATACAAAATGCCAAAAATTCCACCAACGCAAAACGCCACGCAAAAGGGGGGATGCTGCAGCAAAGCAAACAAGCAACGCCCGGATTGCTCACATATTGACGAGAGACGGAATAGTTATAGAACTTCGACGACGCTGATGCTCAGCAGGAACCCTATATGTCATGAGTCGGTAAATGTGGCCTCAAAGAGAAGGCTACTGCTTACACGACTTGGGATAGCTTCTGGAGAGCTGCGAGAACGCCTACAAAATCACATAAACCACATTAGCAGCTGCTTCAAAAACAAAAGAAATAAAGAGAGATCTGCTTACCACTAACGCCCTGGGTCACCGTCGCCTTAGCCTCAGTGTTTCTATTGCCAAGGCTAACAGTCACCACCTCCTGTACTGTTCCATCAGTGCCCAACTGGTTGGCCCACTTGAAGACCTTCTCGTCGTCACGACCGTCGCCAACAACCATAAGGAAGTCAACCGGGGATTTGTGCTTCTCATCCGGCCCCATCCGTTGCTGCAAATCATCAAAGATCTTCTGGGCCGCGGTGCTCTTGGTCCAATCTATGGGCTCAACAAGCACGCAACCGTCCATTGGAATAGCGTGAACGCGTTGGTCCTCGCAGGCGTCATTGATGTGGCTGGCCAAGTCGGAAGCTTGTGTAGCGGCCGTCTCGTAATCATCCGCAGACTTGTAGTGGAACACCAAGGAGCAGCGACGTTCCTCAATCGCCGCTCCCGGCGTACGCTCCAAGTAGTAGGTCATGATGTCCCGGAGTGAACTCTTCCAAGAGCGGATCTTGTTGGAATCGGCCATTTCGGTCCAAGTGTTGCTTCCGCAGTCCTTGAGATAGCATCCGCTTTCGGCGATCAAGCCGAGGTTAGTAACGCGGCGGAAGATACGGTCCAGCTCCTCTGGACGTCTACCAGACATAACATAAATGGTGTTGCGCTCATCGAGCAGAAGATCGTTGAGAACATCCAGGGTGCGTTGAGGGCTGACCGGAATGATTTGATTAACGGGGCCCCAGCTGACAAGGGTTCCCTCAAAGTCAATGATGAAAAGGCGGCGTTTAGTGCGCTCGTATTGCTGCAACAACGTGGTCATCGAGAGGCGAGGTACTGCGGTCTGATCGCGACTATGTTGCTCCTCGTAGACCTTATCTAGGCGGAGCATGAACTCTGAGAACCAATGCGAGCCTGTGTGAACGTTGACGGCCTCGTATAGGTTCTTCCAGCGGCGCTCCTTCTCCTCGCCTTCCATCTCGAGAGCCTTCTTGATGGCATCTGCACAAGCCCTGTAGTCCCAAGGGTTCACCGACAACTCATTTCCGTTGAACAACGAGGAAGTACCCGTGAACTCAGAAAGGATCAATGAGCCGTGCTTCTTCTCGCTGAACTTGCCATCCTGGCAGAAAAGGTATTCGTGGGATGTGAGGTTCATGCCTTCACGTTGACTGGTGATCATGAGAGCATCAGCAATGCTCAATAACGCAAGGTACTGGGCGTAGTCGATGTCCTGCTTGAGGTAGACCACAGGTTGATATGCCAAATTGGCCCACGAAGAGTTGACGCGGGTCACAATGTCAGAAACGGTAGCGTCCAACTCGCTCTTTTCGCTTGTTGAAAGGGCAACCTGAATCAGAACGACTTTGTCCCTCCACTCAGGGTTCATGTTCAAGAACATCTCGTAAGAGAGGAGCTTCTGGCGCACGCCGCGGACGTGGTCAAGCTTGTCGCGGGCTACGATGAGCTTCTTGCCTGCATAGCGCTCACGCATGATGTCCAGCCAGCGCTTAACTTCACTCTCACCACGGTGACGGCTGAGGCTAACAGGGTCAATACCGATCGGGAGGTTGATGACGTCGACAAAACGGTCCTCGAGCTGAAGACCATCCGGGGTGGCCTCCACGCTCAGAATGCGGCTGCAAGTCTGGAGGAAATGTCTGGCATACTCACGGATCTGGAATCCAATGAGGTTGGCGCCGAGCATGCCTTCAAGTAACTCCTTGCGAACAGCTAGACATCTAAAGACCTCCGAAGAAGGGAAGGCAACGTGCAGGAAGAACCCAATCTTGGCTTCGGGAATCTTCTTCCTAATCATTCCAGGGACCAAGAGGAGGTGGTAATCGTGGATCCAGACCGTGTCTCCTTTTTTCCAGTTCTTAACAATCTTGTCGGCAAACGCCTGGTTGACGTTTACGTAGTACTTCCATGAGTGATCCTCGTACGCCTTGCTCTTTGGGTTGTCCGGAATCTGGTAGTGGAAAACGGGCCACAAGATCTGCTTGCAAAAGTGGGAATAATGACCGTCGAAGTCTTTGTCCGAACAGAAAACAGCCAGCATGTCGTGCTCAGTGGCAAGTCTGTCATCGATGTCCTGAAGTTGCTGAGTACCCTGGAGAGCGTCCGTGGGCATGCCCAACGTGCCAATCCATGTGTACTCTCCAAGCTTGCCATCCCTGGCAGCTGCCTCGGCGGCGTTGCGCAAGCCACCGTTACCCTGATCGGCGCTAACGATCTTCCAGTCGGCGTGTGCAAACACTCGATCATGGCTTTCACTTCTCACGAGGCTCCGTGGCTGTGTGATGCCTTGGCGACCCATTTCTCTGGCCTTTTGGTTCAGAGCACGGCTGCTGTTGATCAGGGAAGGAGGCGGGGGAGAGTTCGCACGGGACATCGGCTGGTCCGGCCGGCCGCCCCATGTCGGAGAGCTTCGATCGATTGGAGCACGGTAGCTACCATCGGGAGAGAAGGGCATTTGGGGAATTTGCACCTTTAACCCATCCTCGTTTGCCCAAGGGTCATGATGCTTGCGGTCTTCCGTCGGTGTGTGCGGAGGAGTGATGTGACTAGGTGCAGGCTGGAAGAGGCTGGGAGGAGTGTTGGGGGCGAGCTTTTTGGCCTTGCTGGCCGGCTTCTGGGAGGCTGAAGCCCCTCTTGGCCGGGCACCAGGCAGGTTGAAATGAACGGTCTTGGGAAGAAAGCTGTAAAGGTTTCCGGCAAGTCAGTAAATATATCCATGCCCTCGTTCCCATCTTTTCATTGTCCGGACCCACCCATCCGAGGGGGTAGAAGGGTCGGACAAGGTAGCCTGGTGCAGAGATGCAATGCAAACGCATGGAATGTAAAAAAGAGTCCAAACTGGTGAGAACTTACAGCGAGGCAATGAACACAGTCATGGTGGGCGGCTGTTAGTGCTTTGTCGAAACTTGAAAGACGGTATAATCTGCTAAATGGTATATAGATTTGATGGAGGTGACGGCGACCGAGATGTCTGCTATCGGTCGTCTGTTGTGCTCATCAGATATGGCAGTGAACGCGTCGCCGAGCTCGAGGGCGTCGAGGGCTGTATCAGGACTTTTAGGTCGCGTCAGAATCTGTTAGGCGCAGAAACCGGACGTTCTATGTCGAAGGCGAACAAGACGAGATAGCGGTGCAGACAATGGACGTGCGTCAGGCAGGACGAGTCAAGAATGCGGGACTCGGCAGAAGTTGAGGAGGTTGGAGATGGTCGAGCTTCCGCCAGAGGAGGGGGACTCTTAGGTTAGTTAAAAGGGAAGAAGAAAGGATGTGATTTGGTGGAATGTGAGAAAAAAAAAATGACCAAAGGAGACACGGGAGAAGCTAGTAGAGCATGACCAAGACCACGGGGTCACAGGCAGGGTAGGCAGCATACCTTAGTTTCAAAAGTAGTGCTTGGGCTGGAAGGCGCGATTACTCTTGGGTCTCTGCTGCCAGGGGGATAATACCGGTGAAGGAAGTGGCAGTGGGTGGATGTAATAGACTGGGTTCAAAGACGTGATTCTTGCTTTGGAAGGAAGAAGAAAGGAAACTTTTTATTTATTTATCGAGAGTCAGCCCAATTGGATGCAATTCCTTGACATCTTCTGCCCAGACACATGCAGCGGGGCAGTTGGGTGAAGCTACCCAAAAAGGTATCGAAACAGTTGCTTGTAGACGGCCGTCGACTGGACGAGCCGGGTAAAGAAACAGGGCGATGACGAATGTAGCGCTGAGGAACTTGAGCAGCCCGGCGTTGTAGTGGAGCCCAGCTTGAAAAGACTGCATTGACCGACACTGACGTAACAAGCAGCGAGCTAGCTAATGCACAAAGAAACTGACCTGCCATCCCGCTGCTGGCCCTATCTCCGTTCCTACCTAGGTAGGTAGCATGCCCACGGTACTCACAGTGAACAAAAAGGCAAGACCGGCTCGACAGCATGGTAGTTTCCCAGCTCAGGAGCGGCACGATCACGTCAATGGGACATGTGTGATGGAAACTGGGGACATGTATAATAGAAACAAACTCACTTATGTCAGGTAGTTGGAGAAGGGCGAGAACTATTGGTTTCGTCTTGAGGGATGATAGGACCTTTTCGTCCGGGAATGGGGTCACGTTGCTGATGATAACAGGAACAGAGGCAGACAGAGGTAGCTTCGGGTATTGTGGGAAAGAGTCAAGGACGACAGAATGGCGCGTTTCGTGAAGATGATGACCGGGGATGTGAGGACTCCAGCAAAAATGGAAATCACGAAACACATGGAAGAGTGGAGGGGCTTCGGTGATTCTTATTTTGGGCCGCGGATCACTCGATTCGATCGAGGATGTGTCGACGGGAAGGCGGGGCCGTATGGGCCGGGGATACCAGACAGCCAGTCCGAGATGGGCTGGGCCATACAAATCCTCGAAAAGCAGAACACGGCTTCTTTTCCGGTACCTCTTCGGTACCTCAACACTTGCGAAAGAAAAAAAAAAAAAAGTGGTGTGGGTCCTGTCAAATGAAGAAGATTTTGAACGTGCAATTTTCAGTTCTCTCTACCTCTACCTATACACTACTAGCATGAATGGCTGGGTCACGGCCGAGCAATTTGTTTGGGTAGCAGAATTGTCTCAGGCCCTGTTTGCCTGATTGTTTTTCTTGACTAGGTCCTTCTGCCTTGTCACTTTCATCCAATATCTGCAATATGAGGCGTACGTATGCCTACCTACGTACCTCGAGAGGTACCAAAGGTAGTGTGCCTTGCTCCCAGTCGCTCCTGCTTCTCGAGTTCACACATCTCTGTCCTCTGCTGACCCTGTCATCGTGATGAAGACTTGAAGAGGGCCATGAAGGAAGCACGTTTGGCAGTTGCGCCAGGGAACAGGTTGAATTTCCCCTGTTGATGACAGGGATCACGTTGAAATCGTGATGGGCGCACTGGCCGTGGAATGTGGATGAGCACCGAGGTGAGGGGCCGCAGCTTGACAAGGGTTTGGGGTCCGGAGCAAAGTGACATGGTGGTTGTCTTTTTGTCAACTTCATCTAGTCTCGACACGGACGGAAAACTTCATTCCATTCTTCCTATCCTTTGGTCTTACCATCTGCCAGAAGCTTCAATCTTACTCGTTATCTTTCTATGTGACGGTCTGACCTGACCTCAGGGTGCAGAACGGACTGCAGCTCCCATTTGACATGAGCATGACGTTCCCGTGCAATTCTCCCGATTTGGTCTTTCAACTTTGGTGAGACTCGAGATTGCAAAGGCCCGGTGTCAAACGTGCTTGCTTATCTCCTTCTTCTTCTTCTTGGAGACGGTTGTGTCCATCTCTTCTGGACCTCTAAAGTGGTAAGCAGCCAAGGCCAAGCTGGGGCTTGCTTCGTTTCACCAACACCACTCATCACTTTACAACCACCATCCTCTTTCCTGATATCCTATCACGTAATCCTACGTCTCATTACGCAGCTTCCAAAAGGCCACATGTCTGCGGCAGCTGATGAGCTCAAGGAAACAGCTGTTAGCAAATAGGTCTTGGCCTTACCCAAACCGCATACCGGTGTAGCAACACGTTAGTCGTAAAGATGCTCGTGATTCAATTCCTTCCACAGAGTCCGCAGCCTGTGGCCGAGGAAAGGAGTAACTGATGGAAGGAACCCATCAAAATTCTGTGCTCGCCAAACAATACCTACTACCTTGGACGTCTTTTCCAGCCGGCCCTAATGTGACAGTCAAGGTGACATGCTTTGACCAGTGCCAGGAGCCTCGTCTGTAAACGTCCATCGAGTGTGAAATTATAAGTGCCAAGATTAACACTGCGAGAAGATTGCATATGCAAACATAATCATACTGGGTTAGTGCAGACCGGTGGCAGATGACAGAGCCTGACAAAAGACTTGCGCGTACGCCATCAAAAGATCCTGGTTTTCTGTAGGATAGAAGTATCGCACTAACCGTTCCCCACTGACCTATCAGCCTGGATCAACACCTTGTTCTTCCCAGCACCATCACTTTTCTCAGCCCATCCATGTCTGCTACCTCCCGATCGAGGAACCGAAACTCATCGATGCGGTAGGCTTGTTTGTCTGGAATATAGGGTCAAGCTTCCCACAAGGACCTTTGTACGCCTTGACTCGCGATGTAGGGGGATTGAGCGCTCTTGTTTTTGGAAATGGGGTGTACACATATCCGCAAGGCTGGTATCTTGCAGCATCGACAGGTATTCTTTTATTGCGTAACAGACTGGGGATCGGGTATTCCCTGAGCCCTAAACTAGAATAGCTCTAGTGCAATCATGGGGACATGGGAATGGAGGACGACAGTTGTACATTTACAGACTCAGACACACGTGGGGAGAGGATCACTGGGGAAGTGTTTCCTGTGTCTAGATGGACGCTGACCCTCATCCAAGTCTCGAGTGTTGGAAGGGAAGAGACTGAACGAAGCTACCTCTACCTAATGTTGCCGCATGTAGTGTAGGTATCCAAGCTCTTTGCATGAACCGCGAAAATCAAATTGCCTCTGAAACCCTAGAATGATGGGGTATTTCACTCGAATACCGCAGCCCATCCAAGTGAGTGGAGACAAAAGACAGAAACTCGGCCCAGCAGCCGGCTGTAAGACGCCGTCGATCCGGCAGGCGGTTTGATGGAGATGGTCAGAAAGTCAGAGGCGCATTGCATGCTTCCCAATTTCCGACCTGGCAAGCGATGGTGGGATGGGTTTGTGGTGAATGCGGTGCGATGCTATCAACACCAATGACCAACGGTATAGCGGCTTTTTCGCAACCCATTCATAGTATACTAGGTAGATGGGTGCACACAGCTCATGGCGAAGAAAAAGTCCCGAAAAAGAGGCGATTTGATCGTGTCCCGAATGGACCCCCAGACCCCTTTGGTTGACAGAGTGGAAGAAAGACAGCATAAAGGACTGGGCTACACGAACACGGCTTTTTATTGTTCAAAATCCTTTATGAAATCTCCGGACTCCGATCACGGGGTGAGGCAGAGAGGCGAGTAAGAAGGGCGTTTGCGGTTTTTGCGGTGACCATGACATACATACTACCTCTAGGTAGCTCTGCCGTCGTTGACTTCCACTTGTTGTCGTCGTTCGTGCTGCTGTTGTTATTGATTTCGCGTCCGGCCGGCAGAGTCGAGCTTTTCCTCAAAACTTATCCGGCCAGATCTTCAACGCGGTACCACCAAGGTGTCCAGTAGGATCGACAGCTTTCAAAACGTGCTGCTTGGACGGACTAGACCTGATACCCGAACTGACGATCACCTATACAGACCTCCATAGTGTACACTACACTAGAGGTAAAGTCGGGTCGGTCTCGCTTCATTCCGTGGATCGGCAGATCTGCAAAAGGAGCTGCCTGGCGGCGCTTGCCAGACCGGCTGTAAGCTAGGTGGTTGAGGACTTAAAGGCGACTTTTTATGACAATAAATGCTGGGAGGTAATGAGAGGACTTTGGTCAGATGAGGCTGACGATGGCTTCAGCGTATCATACAAGTGAAAGTCGCGATATGCAAAAAGGATGGAAGGGGGTTGTTTCGCCTTGTGTTTCGATCGACAGAACAACCAAGAAATAAACGTCTATCAGGGGCAATTCCTATCGATGACAGCAGAAGCGGGGGAGGGGAGATTTGGGCTTTTCTGTACCGGTGTATCCACTGACCAAGCCACCCATAGAAGGCGCAGCTGTCTAGGTACCTCTGTGTAGTTGACTTGTAGTGTAAAAAGGGAACTTCCGTTAAGAACGTCGCCCAAAAGCCCAGAACAATGCCCAGAGTTTCAGTTGCATGGAATCCATGGCTTGCCGTTTCAAGTGGGTGTGACATGAATGAATGAGGCAAGGCGTGTCCCGATATCTCCCGAGATACCACTGTATTTCGAAGGGTGCGGTTGGCTGTTGACGACGGTTGGGGAACAAGGTTTTCAGCCAGAAATTGGAAAAGGTTGGTTTTCTTTCTGGAGCACAAGAGCCGGGCTGTTGAAGATGGAAGCTTCCAATTCTTCCATCTCAACGTCGTATTGGTTGCTATTTCCACCATTCACCTCCCGCTTTTGAGGAAATGGCTCACCAAGTTTGCTAATCAAAGATGTCATCGCGAAAAGCATGAGGCATAACCGAATGCTTCTTTACTGATGTGACGGACAAACTCAATCACAAAAAAATTGTGAGGCATTTGTGAACAACACAAGAAAAAGTGACAAGAGAAGAAGAAATAGATGAAAATTGAAATCAATGACCGTTGGACTTGCCGTCTTCTAGTGTACGTTTTCAACATACCTGAAAAAGCGGGGGCGACGTTGGACCCGACGCGGCACGCCGGGGCGGGGAAGTGGAAGGCTGCCTCCTGCTCTTGCCTGCTACAGATCGGCAGCTCCTTCGAGGGATGCTTCAGAAAAAAGAAAAAAAGGCTCGCAGTGTGCGTGGTTCTTGCTACCTTTGTTGCTTCGGGAAAGTGAATCATATGCCGTCTTTGAAAGTTACATATTCGTAACTCTGAACATCAACGGCTGTTTCAATAGCTCCAAACGCCATGATTAATCAACGTCTCTCTAGGTTGCCATGAATGCATATCACTATCCTTGTCTATATCGTGGCATCTATGTAACGCCATGCATGATGCGCGCAATGAGAACCATTCCATCAAATGCTCGCATCTATCAAACCTCAAATGGATACCCCCGGGTATCGCTTAACATGACCACGTCTCTGTCTATCTATGGTGCTTCCCATTTTCCAAATCTTTTGAGCGTTTTGTTGGTCCTGGTGTGTGATCGCGCGGTTTGGTAACATTGAGCTGGCGGCGGGAGATTGCACCGATTTTCCAGGCCCATTTCATCACCTCTTTCGCTCTTGCCCAGTGATTCTGGAAGTTTGGCAGAGGCGCAGTCGGTCAGCACTTAACAGCCACACATCACCACCACCCTGCGAATCGAGGTGGTGTGTGCAGCCGAGTTGCGTATTGACTCAGTCAGGCTTCTTTGGTGAGCCGATAATAGTAGCTAGGCTGACGTCAAGAAAACTTGGCTCGTGAAGATTGCCGTCAAAGTTGTTTCTGGCAGATACCCGGGCATGTAGTATCCCAGGCCGGTTCTTTCGTGCGAACTGCAATCTGCTGCAAACACCACGGCAGCAGGCCAGAAGTCATGTCACCCCGCTGAGGCCTCCGCGAGTTGGGTAGAGCGGGGGCTCTCGGGTTCCGACTGCTGGCTGTAGGAGGGTAAGGTTCGTTCTTGCCCTCTCTTTTAGTTTCTCCATGTCCTCACGGCCTTGTCCTTTCCGCCTGATCCTACCATCTTGCCATCCGGCGACCAGTCCACGGCGTATACCTGGAAGCAAGTTAGAACTTCTCGGCAGTAGAACACCGATGTCGGGGTGTTTGGTTCACATACCTCGTCTTCGTGTCCGGGAAGGTCCATGGCGAGAGTGCCAGTTCGCACATTCCATGCCTTGAGGGTAGTATCTTTGCTGGCCGTAATCAGAAGCCTGCTATCGGCGGACCAGGAGCATTGGTAGACCTAAAGTATCAACGTGTTAGAGATTTCCCCTCGTCGTGGTAAGAGATGAATGTGGGGAAGGAACTCACGGGTGCAACATGGCCCCTCAAGCTCTTGAGGAACTTGCCATCCCTGGCGTTCCAGAGCTTCACGCTGTTATCCCAACCAACCGAGGCGATCAAAGTGCCGTCGGGAGAGAACTGGACCTGGTTCACCTTGTTCTGGTGTCCCAAAAGTCTAGCAACGGGCTTGGTACCGTTGTTGGTGGGATCCCACAGGTACATGGTAAAGTCGTCACTGGCAGATACGATCCGCTCGGCAACCTTGCCATTGATCTTGGCCGCTCTCTCGAAACGCTCCTTGGCCTTCTCCCTCTTGCCCTCCTCGGTGGAAGGGACGTCCTTGGTGTGGTCAAAGTATGCCGTCCTCAGGGCGTGATCGCTGGACAGACCAATATGGTTGATCCAGTGGGCGTGAGATGTCAAGCTGTGTACCAAGGTGCCCTTGACGGCGTCGAATACCCGGACAACCTTATCGTGCGAACCAGTGTAGATGAGGTCGGTGCCACCCCATCGCACGCAGGCGACGGAGCTCTTGTGACCGCTCAGGACGTGCTCGGTACGGCCTGTGTTGACAACCCAAATCCTACAGGTACCATCCTTGCTGGCACTGGCAATCCTAGGGGTGCCGTCTCTCCACAAGTGGTACGGCTGCCACGCCGTCATCAACACCCATTTGGCGTGGCCCTTGAAAGGCTGACCAACAGGCTTGCCGGCCTCGGGATCCCATATCCTTACTGTACCATCCATGCTGCAGGTCGCTAGCTGCTCTCCATCGGGTCTCCAGTTGACGCCGAGGACCCAGCCGGTGTGCCCTTTCAGTGTGTGCTTCGGGGTACCTGTATTTGTATCCCAGATACGAGCTGTGTTGTCGCCGCTGCCGGTAGCGAGGCGTCCAGATGAAATAGGCGAGAACTGGGCTGCGAGGATGGGTTGGCCGTGACCGGGAATGCGATGGGCAAGGCGCGAAACTGCTTGTACCCTGAAAACAGCCTGGGGCTCGGCACTAAGGGTAATTGTGGTTCTATGCGGAGGTTAGCGAAGCAGTTACGTGCTGGGCTTCCTGTGTCCAGGGTCTTTCATACTCGAAGGGGTTCTCGACACCATGCTGCTTGAGAAGGCCGAGGAGGTCGGAAGGGTACTGGTCGACAATGATATCCTTGCCGGGAATATGGATGCGGAATCGGTATGGGGTAAACTCTTCGCGGTCCCTCTCGAGTAGGGTGTTGAGCAAGACGGAGATGTTCTTTTCGGTGGCATCGGCAAAGTTGATTTCGATCACATCGGTCATCTGGTTGCCATCGCTGTCGACGAAGTTGGCCTTGAAGGAGCCGAGCTCAGGCGCCAGTATCGGGGCGACATCGAGCTGTGTTGTGGTGCGCTCAATCTCCTCTCTCTTCTGGCGCTTCGACGGGGGTGGTAGTACTGTCGCCATCTTGAGTTGTGTTGTGCCGGAAGTTGTCGCTGAAAGTGTGTTGCGATACTCGCCCAACTTCCAAGTGTTGATGATGGATTGGGGGCCTTCTGGGTTTGCACTGGACTGCTGCCCCTGCAAAGGCTGGACCCAGCAGAATGCGGACAGTCCAAAATTTTGGCGGTGATGGCGTGCAAAACTGGCTTGGCATGTCCAATTCCAATGGAGCTCTGACCCACACTTGCTTTCCCCATGTCTCCACATCACTTAGCGCTGTTAGTGCGTCTCCATCCAAACCTTCCACCTGAACCATCATCATCCTATGTCATCATCCCATTTCCAAACATCCCAACACTCCGAGTCAACTCCCACTTGTCGTCTTCAATGTTTCCAAACAGCTGTTATACTGTAGGCCCTACCGATTTTTCCATCTATGCCTGAACCCAGCATGACCATCGCCCGGCTGTTCTTGACTCCTCCGGAGGGGATACATGATCCGACATGATGATGCCTTGTTATTTCTCCATACTACTACACAAGGCACGAAAATTCAAAACCCGAAAGCAACAGCACGCAGCCCAGTCAATTTCTCTCACTTTATCGGGGTGACCCAGACCCTCAGACATCACCCACGTCCAGACGAAATCACTATACCCTGGATTCCCTTCACCGAGATACTCGTTAACTACCTCTACTCATTCACCAAACTTCTCATTCCCCTCGCTTCTCATTAACCGGCAGTCCCTTCCGATATCTCAGGCTGCTCGGGTTTTCGCTTCCCCAATGCCACTTGCAAAGTATTGCTCCTGCTGCTGGTCACAAGTCGGGTACAATCACGGCTGGCACTGGCTCTGGTACTGGCTTTGATACTGCATCTGGTGCGGCCTCTGCTACGACATTTACTGAAATGGCTGTTGGCAAAAGCCCAAACCTCCTTGGTCAAAACAAACTATTCCTTCGGTCTGAGCCTCAACCATGACCGTTCATCTGTCATTCGAACCTAGCCTACACACTCCAACTTCCCATCCTAAATCCTATCTTCACCCTTACCCAACAGAGCTAGCCAACCTTGGATTTGGCAAGTAAAACGCTGCCACGGCGATAATGAGATAGGCAGATGCCAAAAGTGCTCCCTCGAGGTAGTTACTCCTCCCATCTCTAACGAGAAAATTCACGATGAAGGTACTAACGAACATGCAGACAGTCTCGAAGAGGGTAAAGTAGAGAGACATGTCTCGATCCATGATCCAGCCCAAGATAACCACTACCGGCGTCACAAACAGCGCAATCTGGATACTGCTGCCCAGTGCCACGCCTAGTGCCAAGTCCATTTTGTTTTTGAGTGCCACGCTCACAGATGTGATGTGTTCAGCTGCATTACCTACAATGGGGATGAGCACTAGACCGATGAAGGCTTCGGAGATGCCTGTGGCTGCGTTGGCATCCCGGGCGACGATTGCATCGATGGAATCCACCATGAACTCGGCACAAACGGCGACCAAGCCGGTCGAGGCCAGAAGAAGGATCACGGCGGCTTTCTGTGGCATGGCTTCGACCTCTGTTGTCTCCTGGGCCGCTGGCTTTTCCTCACTGTTGCGAGGCGTGGCCGGTGTGCTGTCAACCACAATGGGGACTACTACCGGCAATTGGCCGGGTGCCTGTCGATTGCTCGCAGCCCTCTGTGTTCGAGTCGGCATAGACTGGACACGCCGCAGTGGCTGTCCTTGTGCATTATGCTCCGGTTTCTCTGCTTCGTTGGGGTTCTCCAGCATGGAGGCAACAGCAGTTGAGATCGGCCGGAGCGATCTGAGTAGAAACGGCGCAGCACGAGAGGCCGTGTCCCACTGTGCCTCTATGTCACTGGCCAGGCCAAGACCACCATGATGTTCGTTGGTCCCAGAATTCTGGTCTCGGCCTTGCGACGGCTCAACGTCTTTTGTTTCACCCTGCTGGCCTGGGCCTCTTGCGTCATCGGCAGCGAACGTGTCAGTATCAGGCTGGTTAGCAGGGATGAGTTCCTGCGTCTGGTGTAGCGTGTCATCTGTGACAGCTTCCGTCCTTTCAGCGGCATTGTGCTCTGTTGTGGTGGTACCCCTGCTGTTCTCCTGTCTTCCAGCTGTGCCACCATCTTCGTTCGATATGGCTTGGGGCGCTTGTAGTGAGTTCTCATCAGGAGTCCTAGGTGGAGATGAAGACGAGTTACGTCTAGAGCTGAAGTAATGAGCTGCGGGGCCGGGTGCCGCTGCTTGTTCAATCAAGTGTCTTGGCGTTGGTGCGTACAGGTAGGAGTGCGACTGTAGCTGGAAGATGAGGTAAAGGAGGTAAATAACGAGCAGGATGACACTGGTTCCCCGGCTGAGCGGTAGAACCTTAGTATCCGCCTCCTCCTCGTTTTTGAACGTGGCGTGGAACGCGGTTGGGAGCATCAAGCTCAGCACACTCAGCGTGAGCAAACAAGCGCTCATCTGGGTTACGGTGCTGTTGTAGATTTGCTCGCGGAATCGCAAACCGCCCCAAATGAAGCACATTCCCAGGATCAGCAGGAGATCAACCAAAATTGATCCAACGAGAGAGGCCTGGACGATCCGGATTTCATTCTTCACGAGCGCAATGCTGTTGTTTGCGCATCCTTTGTCAGCTTCAAGCCCTTTTTGATCGGCTCAGTACCTCGAAAGACGTTGTGAAAGATCATGTGGGGGATCAAGATTCACTCACATGAAAATGATTAGCTCGACAGCGTTTCCAAAGGTGACGTTCATCAAGGCAGCAACGGTGTCACCGCAACGACCGGCTACACTTTCCGTTGCGTGGCTGAGGAGCCCGGCCAGAGGAATAATTGCCACAGCGTTCATGCCGAATACCACGCCAGCCGGCATGGACGTGAAGTCTGCAAAGACAACCTCAAAGGAATCAGCAATCTAGGGATCTCACGCAAGCAGCACATGACGGCCAAGAACTGCTACAAGTGTAGCTCATCCTGAAGGGGTTAGGTGAGGTACCTCCTTGGAGCCTAGCCCTGAGAAGAGCCACTGGTGTACGGCGTTCTAGCCTTGGAAATAGCCTAGACCGCCCAGTGTCCTACAACGAGGGGGATGTAAAGTGGAACTGGTTAACTTACGGACGGCGAATGCTACCGGTACAAAGACTAGGCCTATGTTCAAGAAGCGCGAGAAAAGAATCCCGTTGGCGCAGGTGTATAAGCGCGCGAGTGCCGAAGGCTTCTTCGCTTGTAGCTCTTCAGATACCACTGAATCATGGCGGCCAGTCTCGGCTGTCGAAATCGTGCCACGGCGGCTTCGACTTCCTCTGAAAATTGGCGTAGCATCAGACCTAGTGCGCACCAGAGGCGTTGGGCCATGAGCTTTTGTCCTTGCCCATGTCCGGATTTTGTCTGGAACCCACCATGACACAGATGTCAGTGAATGACCTTTTCGAAATTGAATGCCGGTGAAAGGCGGACGTGAGGACCTCAGGGCAACTCACGCATGACTGAACAGCTATAGCACGCGGTCGTTGATCAGACTTCCGCTCACTTTACTTTGAAAGCGCGAGAGAAAAAAAGGGGGCGGGATGAACGAGTGTTCGGACCAGATATCAAGAGCTGACGACTGACTGAATCGAAGCAGAACATCTGGAGTTAAGAGATGAAGTTCTTTTCTATATAGGTACATACTGTAGAGGTAAAAAAAAGAAGAAAAAAAAAAAGAAAAAAAGTTTGCGCAAGAGGCACACCGATGGCATGTTTTCTGTCATGGCGGCATCATCACCATCACACGGCATTAGATTGCATCTGACTTGGAGCAGTTCACGACATCAAATGAAGCTCAAGTGTCACGCTTATGCACGATCAATTGCATCTAAGGGACAAAGATTGCATCGATAGCCGGTTTGGTGCCTCCAGATCTCTTCTGCAAGTTCTTTATTTTACCATCAAAAACCACAACTGTGACGAAAAGCCACATCATCGAAAGGGATCAGACATAAATCGGGGAACTGTCACTAACAGACCATGCTGTGATCTTGAGTACAGAAAGGCAAACAACAACAAGTGAATATGTCGTGTACATAATACGTTATTTAGGAGTGTTATTAGGCACACGGAGTCCGCGATCTAGTCGTCACCTACCTCTATCCAGTCTTTGATAAGAGGTACGCTTCGTAAATGGCACATACCTACCGGCAAATATCAAGTCAAATCAAACCAATCAGTAAGGTGGTTTCCTTGCGAGTCACTCAACCGTTGTTTAGAAACAAATGCTTGAATCTGTACCTGACAGTCGAGCCCATCTGTTTCATCTGATCTACATCCAGGACTATCCTAGCACATCTCCACTTCCAAGTACCTCTAGAGATCTGAGATTTGCAAGTACACTATAGAGCAGGGAGAGACCACCTCTGCATCACTCGTGCCCTTACTCGATCGACCTATCAAACTCATCAATGACACTAACCGGCTTTACGAACTTGCCCAACGGTTCGTACTTCAGATGGTCAAAGCCAAACGCTTTGGGACCACCAAGATCGATGCCTCTCTGTGACCCCGTCCACTTGTCTGAAGCGGCGATTCCGATAACAATGACCAGCAAGCCATACCGATACTCCGGAGTGCCCACGGCCTCACCGCTTTGAGCATCGATGACCGAGATCAGATCCGGCACAATCGCCAGTACATCCTCCTGCTTCTCCAACTCCTTGTTCTCGTCGTCCTTAAAACCATCCCCTGCGGGTATACGGATAGCAGCAATGTTCTCGTTCTTGAACGGGATCTTGATCCTCTTGCCAGTGAAATCCTCCTTCTCCTCCCCAGCAACACCTTGACCTCCACGTCGACCCCTTGTTCTTCTCCCATCATTTGTTGTAGATGTAGTATCATCCGTGACATCCGTCCCCTCAATAATACACTCCCCATAAACATGTCCCATCCTCAGCGTCCTCCTAACACCCACAATCTTTCCCTTGAACAACACCTTTGCCGCCACCCCCTTCTGCCCCCCACCACACTCCTCCACAATCGTCTCTGCCACCTCGTCCAACCGGTTCATCGCCCTCGCCCTCGCCACCGCCCTCCCCAGCCTCCACGCCTGCGACACCGTATTCTCCACCACCCACCTCTTCATTTCCGCGCCCCTAACCGGCGGGTCGGCGGCGCCCACCTGGCTACCCATCTGGCTTAGCGCCGCGCGAATGATTTTCTCGACGGCAGCATCCGACGCCGCTTTGGGCATCACCAGCACGTTCCCATTTCCGTCCGCGACGGCGATGGGGCTCCAGATGGGCGACCGCTCGTTGAAGACTACTGGTGTCGTCTGCCACTTGGTCGGGTACGCGCGCCCCATCCAGTCGCCGTCGACGCAGGGGATGTCCATGTTGGAGCTGGCGCCGAGCGTCATACCTTGGAGGCCGTTGCCGCCGCCGATTTCGAGGGCAATCATGTGCGTTGCTTTATTATTTTGATTTTGATCGGAGGAGGAGGACAAGGCTTTGTAGAGCTCCGTCTGCGCTTGCATCATCTCGTCGCCTTGCAGCTTCTCAATGCTCACCGTCGGCGAGCCGGCGCCGCAGCCGCAGCCGACGGCGGCGGAGTCAGGCACGTCCGCAGGAGAGACGACCCGTACCGAGGCGCCGGAGCGAAGGAGCTGCCGGAGGAGAATCATGGATGCGTAGGGAGAGCCGCCGCCGCCGGTGCCGAGGATGTAGCAGCCGGTGGAGATGAAGGTGAGGTCTGTTTCGGAAATGTGCCAGATGCGGTTGAGGACGCTGGGGGTGTAGGTTAGGACATTGACTTCGGATGGTGTTGCTGCTTTTGGCTTGGTGTCTGTGACTGTTTGTGGCTCAGATAAGTCTTCGCCCACGGCCTCTTCCTCTGATGAGGCTTTCTCATCGTCATCGCTTGACATATATGATCGCGTGAAGTCAAAGTCGCCGGCTGCGCGGACGACGAAACGAGTTTTGTTCTCGACGTACTAGCAAGTGAAAGTGTGTGTTTTGTTAGTCGCTCGCGTGAACTTGCATCACTGATGTAACAAAAGGGAAGTTCTTACCTGCAAAGGCAGCATCTCAACCTCAACAACCTCGACAGATTCCGGAGAAGCACCAGCCGCAATGGTTCTCTCGATCGCATCCTTCTTGATCTCCTCCAAGAACTGCTTCTCCGTCTTGGTCTCTGTCGACTTGATTGTATCCACAACAGAACTGACACGAGCAATGGCAGCTCCTATCGCATTCGCAACCTCGGACCAGCGGGGCTTGAGCACCTTGCTTGCACCCTGGAGCTCATCAGGAGCAATGACTGCACCACCGCCGACAAGAATAGCTGGCAGGTCCTCTGGTGACGTCTTCATGTTATCGATGATCTTTTCGATCTTGCTCCTGACGATGGCCTTGAACTGCTGGGTTTCTTCTTCGGTCAGTGCGTCTTTGACAAGACTGGCGTTACCTATGCTGGTGATGCCCGGGTTGGCGAGCACTGTACAATCAGTTGTGGTAAGCGTGCTTCCACCAAAGAGCAGGGCTTCCTCGTTGATCCTATAGCCCACACTTTCTGGCCCAATGGTGATACCATTTTTGCCCTTTCGGACAATGGAACCGCCACCGAGACCAATGCTTTTGATGTCAGGGCATGAGAAGTTCTATACACCCACAGTAGTGTCCACACATGGAATCAGTCAGCCACCAACACTTGGAACAGGGAGCAGTTCACGGGGACCATTGTGGGCAAAATAACATACCATTCTTACCCCCGCCAACTCGCTATAAGCAGCCTGCTGTCTCGGAAACCCATTAGGCAAAAGTAACCCAACATCAGTCGTAGTCCCACCAATGTCCACCACCATCATCGCCTCTCCCTGTCCCTGTCCTTCCTTTTTCCCATCCCTCTCCTGACCCTGCACGAGGAACGCGGCACCCCTCATACTATTCGTCGGCCCGCTCGAGAACGTCTTGATGGGCAACTCCGCCGCCTTCTCCCCTTTCAAGATCGTCCCATCATTTTGCGTGATAAACACTGGCACACCCTTGAGTCCCAACCGACCCACCGCCTGCCGAAACTCCCTAATCGTCCGTCTTGCAAACCTCAGTATACTCGCATTCAAAACCGCCGCATTCTCTCGTTCCAAAAACCCCAAGTTCGCCACCTCCTTGGAGCACACCACATCCACTTCTCCTTGCCCGCCCAATTCGCGCCTGACAATCTCCGCCGCCCTCTCTTCCTGTCTGTAGACGGTATCAATAGGACTGAACACGCCGTTAATCACCACTGCTTTGATCCCGCCGCGCCTGCGGATCTCTTTGCATTGCTCCACGATCTCGAACTCGTCAATATCGCTGATCAACGACCCATCTACCTCCAACCCGCCCTTCACGCGCGCGTGATACCCCAGTATCAAGGAGCGCATGTCATCGGGCCAGTCGACGCAGGGCGGGACGTGCTTGGAAAAGGGACCGGAAAGACGGAGGACGGCTACCCGCGAAAGGCGGGAGGGATCCCGCTCGATGACGGCGTTGACGAAGTGCGTGGTGCCGATGGTGACGCTGGAAATGGCGTCCTCGGAACGGATGTTGGCGGCGTGGGTGGCCTCAAGTTGAGTGAACATGGAGGTGATGGCGGTCATGATGCCGTCACTGGGGTTGGGCGTCGTGGCGGTCTTGATGTGGGCTAGGATGCCTTTGGATGGAGAGGATGAAGCGAGGGATGGGTCGAGGATGACGCCGTCGGTGTTGGTGCCTCCGACGTCAACGCCGATGCGGAGGCGACGGGGTGAGGGTTGGGGTGCCATGTTGCAAAAGTGTGTTTACCGTCGGTTCAGAAGTACCTATGTTGCCGAGATGAGATGGAAGGCTCGTTGAGCGTGAAGATTGAAGTCAATGGAATCAGTTGGGCGTTAGAGAGCTTGGGATCAGCGGGTGTGATTTCTTAAGACAGCGTCCGTTTGTCGTCAAAGCAGAGCGTTTTGCAGATGTTTGAACAGTCTGTGAATGAACGTATTCAGGGAAAATATCATGGCCCCATCAAGAAGACAGACATGGCGGTTATGACGCATGCTGGCCGGCCGAAGGTGTCTTCAAGGTGGGGAGAATGGAGACGTTTGTGAACATCTTCGGCGGTTCGCCCCACATAAACAGAGCCGACAGGGGTGCTTGATCCCTAAAAGAGGAGTGGGAAGTGGAGATGCGTGATTATCTGATCATCAGATAAAGGACGGCCACGTTCTTTCCCGCTCTTTCCCTCGTTCATATCCCCATTCTCGTTCTGTTTTCTGTCCCTCCCCCCTTTTTGTTTTCCTTTTTTTCTTCTTTTTTTTTTCTTTGGTGTGATAGCTCCGGGCAGTGGGTTTCCCCGTGACCGACGAACTATTTTCACGAGACAAGTCTCGGACGCCAGAGGTATAATGGTATCTCTAGGCATTAAGGACATGTGCCAAAAGCGTAACATGACGTGCAGTGAATCGGGGCGGCCGCCCAGTCGTGGAAGTCAAGCTCAATTCCGATCTTCTCTCGTAACTCCAATTCCTGGGCAGACATCGTCTCCGAGGGTCTTGGTCAACGATGACGTTTGGAGCATTGGCCCATGTATCAATCTCGCAGCGTCTTATGATTGCATGCGCACCCGGTGGTTGAGTCTCCCTCGCACTTCGGTCTACGATCAGCATTCCTCCGTCTGCAGCGTAACACCATGGAAGCGATAACGCGATGAGACATCGTGTTTTTGTCCAGAGCCCATTGGCCACCCTAACGCCGAATCGGTGAATCTTGATGGAGTGTGCGCAAGTCAGTCGTTAGTTGTGTCATTGATTTCAAAGCAGAATATTCTCTTCTATGGCAGGGGCATGGTTGAGGTAGGTAAGTCGCTGAGACGTATGCTTGCGAAGATGAACTTACCCCTCGAACTCAGATATATTACGTCCATCTATTCAGCCAGATTCAGTGTTTTTGTGATCGTCTTTTCCATCTTCCATGTTGCTTTTGTTGTTCTGGTAAAATCTTGTTACTTTCGCGATTTTCGAAGGAACCAGCCCTCACTCAACCTCAACCAGAAAAAATTGCACCATGGCGAACACACCCCTCATAATCACACAGGAACCCTTCATCCCTCTCAACTCCCTAGTCCTTATCACCGGCGTCAACGGCCTAATCGCCAGCCACATAGTCGACCAGCTCCTCTCAGCCGGCTACCGCGTCCGAGGCACCGTGCGTAACAAAGCTCGATGCGCCTGGGTCGAGCCCTTCTTCACCACCCGCTACGGCGTCAACCGCATCGAAGTCATTGAAGTCCCCAACATCACCGCCCCCGGCATCTGGAACGCTCACGTCGCCGGCGTCTCCGCCGTCATCACCGTAGCCGGGGTCGCCTGGCTCGACGACAGAGACGTGCCAAAAGCCGTCAACGAAGAACTCAAGTGTCTCTACGGTCTTCTCGACGCCGCCAAGATGCACTCCAACACTGTCCAGGCGTTCATCTACACCAGCTCTTCCTGGGCGGCTTATACGCCCAAGGTCGGGATTCGCAGGACTCTGACGGAGGAGTCATGGAATCACGAGGCGGTGGCGTTGGCTGAAGATTCGGGCATCCCTGATGCGGAAAAGGGCCTCGCTCCGTTCATGGCCATCAAAGTCAAAGTTGAGGAGGCGCTGTGGGATTGGGTTGCGAGGGAGAAGCCGACGTTTACTTTCAACGCGATGCTCATTTCCACCGTCACTGGGCCCATCCTTGATCCCGACAATCAGTCAGCCAGCACAGCCGGGCTGGTTAGGGCTTTATACAATGGGAAACCGAAGGAAGCACTCGATGTAATTCCTACTTTCGGTCCGCAGTCGTCCATTGATGCTCGAGACGCAGGTCGGCTGTATCTTGGCGTGCTGGTGTCGGGACTAACTGGATCAAGGGTTTATGGGTCTGCGGAGCAGTTCAGTTGGAACCAAACTCTGGACATTCTCAAGGAGTTGTATCCTAAAAAGAAGGACTGGGTGAAATTGCCGAGTTCAAATCAAATTGATGAAACGGAAATTCCTGTGGACATCCCCTTCTCGTTGTTGCGTACTGTCGGACAGGAGGGATGGACGGGCTTGAAGGAGAGCATCAAAGACGCGGCGGAGAGTTTTGCTCCGACTGGACAGTGCTGAAGGGAAACCAAAACATGTTGAGGCTGGGGGGAGTGCATAGCGATGGATAATGATGTCATCCGATGCCTCGGCTCGAACATCTCGGCCAATCCAGCTTATTTCAAGCACCAAGCACCCAGCTTCGCTCGTTCTCCCCTTTCTTCTCGTCAGTTTCGTTTCTTTTTGCATCAGGGCTCACGGTACCTGCAGTAGCGTTTAAGATTAAACCAAACAAGCCCCAGACCCACTATCGGTCATTGCACTTGATTGAAGTCGCCCCGTTGGGCTGTCAATGGTTGTTCCGGTTTTCTGGTTCCTCTTAATGGGATCCACAAACTATTGGACTGTAGCTCGATGGATGGGGTCTAGGTCCTGATAGTCCCCAAAGTTCAGCCAGCCACCATTGAATTACCTCTCGGTCAATGGAAGGAAGAAGCCTGCCAAGATTTGGACTGTTGACCGATACTTTGTGTGATTGCTTCTCCAGCGTATGGTGTAAAGCGTCGATAGGGTGCCATATAAGACAAAGCGTTGTGAACATGAAATCACACAAACTCAAACCTCTGCTCTCTTTCCCCGTTTCGCGTTGTTCCGCGTCCATTCTCTAATTGAATCCCTTCGAATCATCGACCATGCGTGCCTCGTTAGCGCTTTTGCCAGCCCTTGCGGCCATGACCGTGGCAAGTCGATGCCGCCCACGGACAACGACGTCGTCTTTGGCAACGTCGACCTTGACATCAATGGTAGTTAGTAGCCCAACAAGCTCTACCGACTACACTTCCAGCGCTGTCAGTATCATTGAGAGCACGACGACCACTACATCCGATGAGCCTACAGCAACTGAGGCGTCGACCGTGGAGCCCTCTACCACGGAGCCTGCCACGAGTGATCCACCCACCACCAGTGAGCTGCCCACCACGAGTGAGCCACCCACCACCAGTGAGCTGCCCACCACGAGTGAGCCACCCACCACGAACGAGCCATCCACCACGAGCGAGCCACCCACCACGAGCGAGCCGCCCACTACCAGTGAGCTGCCCACCACCACCGAGGAGCCTACCACAACATCCGTCGAGAGCACGACCTCAACCGCTCCCAGCTCTGCTCCAACAGTCACGGGCTTCTGCCTGAAAGCCATCACCCCTGGTGTGAGCAATAAAGACTACCACATTCGTGTGCTCTCCCCCTACTCCAACCTGATCACCGAGGCCCCGACCGGCTCCAATTTCGGCTTGTTCGATCTCGACATATCTACTGGCAAGATGAGCATCAGCGGCGGTACATGGGCTGGCTATGAGGTGTACGCGCTCCCACCATATGACAACCAAAAGCTTCGTGTTATCCGGTTCACGAACACGCCGGTAGAACATCCTTTGCGCTGCTCGAACCCGGATGGAGTGTATACGACTGGGTCGGTATTGAAGTGTGAGGTGTCAGCTCCTTGGGCTGACGGTGTGATGAGGAGGTATGCCCTGTGGAATAGCGGTAATAGCTCCCCTATCGATGCGTGGAACATTATGCTCGATGACTATGTGAGGGCTGGGTCCTATAACTACGATGTGGGCATGTTCTTTGGGGATGACTGCAGTGCGGTGGGTGCCCAATGATGATGGGCTAGGAGAAACCGTCATATGTAGAAACGGTCTCGTAATGGTAATATTGAAGGTGTCATTGGCCATCGTGGTAGTTTCTTTCTTTGTTGTGTACAATAGAATTGCTTGACGGAGATGGCCGGTGCCAAACACTGCTACGCCGCTGGAGATGTTGACATGTGGCCGTAATCTTGTAGGGTCCTTCGTAGCCTTCGAATGTGTTCGGGGGACGCCTTGCAGCAACCTCCCACAACGATAGACTTCCAATTTCCTCTTTGACGTGCGGCTTCGACAACACCGGCTAGGACTGTTTCCCAAGGGGTCTGTTTGAAAGAAGTGAGTGTTGGTGCGTGAACCAAAGGACCTGTAAAGAATGGTAGACCACAGCGTACCTCTGTCTGTTTGTGTCCTGGAGACAACTCCCAAGTCTTGGTGGCCGTGTTGTAGACCTCCCCTTTTGTCCCGTCTGGATAGAGGACCAAGCTTGGCCAGGCCATCCGCTCTCCGTTCTTGATGCAGGTTTGGATCGCATCTTCGTATCGTTTGACCAAGGAGTCGAGCTTTTCCACCTTTGTGCAGTTGATGCCAATACCCCAGGGAGTCTCCAGGCCTTCCCTGTGCGTGAGAACGGCTTTGACGGCCTCCTCTACCGTGCTGCCGTCGGGAAGCTTTCCATCATCGTTTGGGTAAGGAGTGGAAATCCATACGGGGCGTCCACGGAGGGATGTTGGGATGTTGTCGACCGAAAGCAGATTTCTGATGGCAACAATCTCATCGAGCCTAGGAACCGTTTCAAAGGCAATGTAGTTGACATGGTTGGGATCGACGTCCTTGAACAGATTCAGACGTTCCTTGTGCCATTTTTCCAGGGCCTGCACATCTTGGTGTTCAGGATCGTACCTGCCGCTGTATTCGGTCGATGGAATCATGGTGGCGCCATAAGGACCCAGCGACAAGGCAACTTTGCCCTCCGTCCCCGCTGCATTCGCGGCAAGGACGACCGCACGGCTCAAGAAGCGAGGAATCTCTTCCTTGTCGATGCCCTCCCTCTCCACGTCGAGGGTTCCGCTTTTCGGCGCCTTGGTTGCGGCAAATCCATTGATGGATATTTGGTACGTCGCGGTAGAAATGATGTTCGCTCCCGCCTGCTTGAATGCCTCGTGGCAATCCGACAGCTTGTCCTCCTCGCCGGAAACAAGGAGATGTGATGACCAAAGCGGAGTTTCAAATGAGAAGGTGATGTCGTGCATGTCTTCCAGAGTGGTTCCCATCCCTCCATCCAGGATCTGAACTGGAATCGGTGTAGCCATTGCTGCAGAGTTTTGACGTGTTTGCCGCGATTGGGCGCTGGTTGAGATATTGCGCTCAAGCAACTATATTTGATGGGGAAGGAGTGAGTGAGTTGCGATTGCCTCAGGTGAATTTCCAAGTGAATCTCAAATAATGCAAGAGCTACCGCTACCAAAAATGACGTTCAAGCCGCCGCCCCGCTACGAAAATTGTTAAGGATCGGCCCAAGTACGGCGCTGCGCTTCCTTGTAATCCCTGCTTTGAGGTTGCAACGGTAAAGCCTGGGCACATGAAGTGCTGCGGTCTTGTCCGAGTTCCACGCCGAAACCGGCTGTCAACACCAACCCAGCAAACCTCAACCATCTCCCAATGCGCCGCATCGAATCTTGGACAACCCCAGAACAAACGCCAAACGCAAGAGGATTGAAAGGTCTGTGCTCCGTCCTCTGATCATTGAACCCTAGCCGTTTGTCGTTTCCGACTATTCTCAATGACGAGCACTGGGGTTTCAGAGGCGTCTGGCGCACGAAGACCGAGGAGGTTTCTTCACCGTGGTAGCAGCTGGACATCTCACACGTGCTTAGTACGAGAGTCGTGACGCACAACCATATGTTGGCTCTGTAGATGAAGTTGAGAGGTTCAAGCATTGACGTAGGAGGACCTTCCGCTCAGTCTATAAAACGTGAGGGATTCCATCAAGGCATTGACCTTCATCCACACACCCTGGCGCACTCGTACTAACCCTCACAATGTCAGAGCCAGTTTCTGGATCTCGAACGCCTTCGCTTCCCACTCACCACTCTGGAGACTATCCACGACTGGGTTTTCTACGCGATGTTCAATGCAGGTGCTACGAATATCGATCTGGTGAGATTGAGCTATGGGAGTCAAGTCCCTTGCAAAGTGCCCTCCCCTTTGAAGTCAAGTATCAAGAAAAATGCCTAGTAGCGCAGGGAGTTCCTCGTGGAGCTCTTCGGATTGTCAGACAATTTAAACCGAGAAGCCAAGAGGCTCTTGTTTTTGCAAAAGAGCACATCGTTGCTATTACAAAGCCCAAGGTGGGTCAATAAATTCCGACCAAGTCTGTGGTACAGTTTTCTATGTTCCGGTCATTACTAACCACCTTCATTTCGGCTTACTTTGAAGTTTGCATACCACTTTCTTCGGTACCTGCAAGTTTTCCAAACCGATGGCCACCAAGTGGACAATGGTATGCCCGACCTCCATCTCATGACAGAGGATTGCCCCTTAGGAGATCTTCAGTCTTTCATCGCGACCCATGGATCCATACGGGAAGAGGAAGCAAGAACAATCATGCGTCAAATCTGCAATGGCCTAGGGCTGTTACATCAGGAAGGCCTTGCCCATGGCGATCTGCAACTGTGTGTAAGTGAATTCCGAGAAATCGTCCTCGAGTAGATGTAGTGTAAGTGCGGTCACTAGAATAACGTCTCGGTCTTTGCTTTAGCACATTTCTATCGACCGTCTTCCCGAACACAACCCCGATCAACACCACAGAGAGTGGCGCGTCAAAATTGGGGGATGCAGGCTTCATTACCCAACGTCTGCCAACAGTCATGGCAGTCCCGGAACTTTCATCAATACTGTTGCCTTTGCAAATCTCTCCTTTCTCTCCCCAGAGATTCTAGGGGGTTATACACCGAGAGACCCTGCAACCTTTGAAGGTTTCAATGGAATACAAGCATTTGACGTTTGGGCAGCAGGAGAGGTTGCCGCTCAAATGTTAACCGGCAGTCCAACCTTTGGCCTAGATCTCCAGATGATGTTTGACTACCAGGCCGGAACAGTTACATTTCCAACCAGGAAGTTGGATCAAGCGATGGTCTCAGAACTTTGCAAAAGATTCATTACGACATTCATGCACCACGATCCCTTCATGCGACCAACGCTTCCCCTCGATCCAAGGCGAGATGCCATTGTACAGTGGATTGAACCAGCCAACTGCTGGCAAGCCAAAGAACTGAAGTCAGTTCCGCTAACGACATTCTACCACGACAAGATTCTACCGCCAACAATGCATTACACCCCCGATGGGAGCAAGCTGGTTGTTATCGACCCCCATACCATTACCATTCGTTCAAGTTTCGCCGGATTCATTAGCAGCTGGATCTACGAGAACGACCGGCATGCTGAATACCGCGCTTCTGCTCTTTCGTCTTACGGGAAGACATTGGCGTTGTATGACGCACACTCCAATGGCATCAAAATATTTGACATTTCGAAGGGGAGAAACACCGGGTTATCCATAACCTACCCCGTTTCTGAGCCACTCGTTACCCCTCCAATGTCTAATTCCCTGTTTGTGCAATTACAGCAGCCGCAAACAATCCTCAACTTTCATCCTACCGGCTCTACACTTCTTGCCGCCTCTCCAAGCACCTTCACAACTCTCAATCTCTCTATTGTCCCAAATCCTGCCAACCCCCTCCCATACCAGCCCAAGACAGACTCCCGAGAAGAACCAATTCTCAACGCCTGCTATACCAATGACGGCCTTGCAACGGTCGTTTCCCATAGAAACTATACAAGGTTTACCCTGCTATCAAACGGGCAAGTCACCCGTACAGTGGCGCATCCCGTCTCCGCTCGCGTTGTGGCTATTGCACCGGATGGACACCGCCTTATCCTGGGGTCAAAGCATGGTGATATCTGGTCTCTTTCTACTTCATCGTTCGTCCAGTCAGACGAAGGTTGTTGGGTACCGGTCTGGCGATGTGTAGACGGCTATCCCGTCGACTCTATCGACATTGCCCTGTCATCTACCCATCCAACTCGGAAGGGGGGTACAAGTGCTGACGCAGTTACGGTAGCGGTTGTTAGTGGGGAGCGATTGACTCTTCTATCTATGGGCAGCGATCAAGACGATCGCTGCTTGGGATGGGTAGAGTTCAAGCAGCGGAAGGCACTGATTGCCAAGATTAAGCCCAGAGCGGATAAAGAGAACCATCTCGAGATTGCGCTATGGAGTGGAGGTGAAAGCAGGATTACCTTTTTGAAGTTTGAGGGGTTCTATGAAGATGAAGAGGTTGAGGGCGGTGGCAATAACTTCAAGGGGCTCGCAGAGTCGACCATCGCTGGAGAAATCGAGAACCACAACTAAATCGCAGAGGAGCAAGAAAAAGAGCAAGAGAAGAACAAGGCAATGTGTATACAAGCACACAGGGATCTTGATATTACAAAGGGGGGATTGGGGTTGACGGCGCGAATGAGAAGAAGGACGGTGGGGAAGAGGAAAACAATGATGATGAATACTATTAGAAGGGGGAAGGAGCCAGTGGCTCTGGATGTGCGAGTTGGTTTGTTGATGGCTACCTACCTCTACATTGAGGAGTAGTTGACCCACTTCTGAGCATACTTGCGTATGGGAAGGAAAGAACGAAGAGTCGAAGACAAGTGTCCTTTGACTTGTGTGAAATTAATTCTGGGCCAGTGGGAATCACATATTGACGAAATGCGAACGTTCGGACGCTCAAAAGTTAGTGGGCTAGTACATAGGTAGGTCATTGAATTCGCGAGTGCATCCAGACATGGTTCTTGTGCGTTGTTCTTTTCATACATCTGTTTTTCAACTTCGATGCCTGGAACAATCGAATGTCTCGTTCGTACCTTCTTTGTCTTGCAGTAGTGGCTCCAATTCCCTAAAGACAAAGGCAGGTCCGCTACGAATTGGAACCTCCGCGCCTGACTCACCGCAGTCGATCGACATGACCCAAGGAACCCGAGGCTTCGGGTGCGATGGACCGACATATGGCTGAGAGTTCTGGAAGGAACTCACCGCAGCTTTAGAACCTCTTTTAGAGATGGGTCACGTCTCGGAGGCCATCTCCAGGTGTCCGGTGCACATAACTCTTCTTGTTGTGCAATGTCGAGAAGAAACAACACATGAGAACTGAGAGCAACAACTGAATATCTTTAACCGTCCCGAGTCACCTGTGCATTCCTCTCTCGATCCTGGCAGCGAAGAGCATGGCCGGAGCAGGCGGAACTCGGTTCCAGCACATCAGCAACTAGACCGCCGTGGTCGGGTATGGACTGCCACTCATTGGAGGCCACTACCGTACAGAGAAAAAAAATACACATCGAAGGTCCAGAAGCCGCGGCGCCTGTCAAGATCCAAAGTCACGGTGGAAACAAGAAATCCTGCAGCGAAGGTTAAAACAGGGGGCAGATTAGTCGGGGCTCCATTAGGTTCAGTGCTCCGGTCCCTCGGAGGATACATGTATGCCGTCGAGGGATTATCTTTTTTTCGTTGGGACCAGACCAGACGGGACTGGACTGGACGAATGGAGCCGCTCGACTGGCTGCTTACTGCAATGTTACCCCCCTGAATTTCCCCGGTCTCTTTGAGTCTCATTTCCTTCATCGTCCTGGGACCTGGGTCTGGGTCTGGGCCTGGGACGCTAGATAGGCGATACCCGATACATACCGCAACAGGTACCTATGAACCTAACCTTATCCAGGCCTCGTTCGTTGAATTGTTCGTATTTGTCTGGGTGTCATTTGCCTATTCTTCACGTTGCGTAGGTAGTTACAGTGGGCACCAGTGCAGACCAACGACGTCTAACATACGTGCGTGTAGATGGAATTGCGGCTGACGGTCCGCGAGAGGGAAGCAATACCGTGTAAATGGATGTTACCTACCTAGGCATGGCAATAGTTTAGGTAACATCGACGGAAGCGAGAGAGACCTTACCCTCCACGACTTCCTGCAGCTCCAGCCCAGTTACAATCCCGCGTCAAAAAAAACGACCAACTGTTTTATTGCCCGCAAAAAGGACCAAAACTTAACTCTATGACTCCTTGGTTTTCATATTCAACCACTTTTTAAAAGCAAATGCACTTCAGAAAGAGAGAGGTAAATGATTATAGTTACTGAACATGTACTTAGAATTCGTTTCTTTCTTTTAGTGGTGTGATGATAACTGTCCAAATGAGAGTATAAAAAGTATTTTTAATTATAGTGGACCTATAGTGCATTTTAGTGGGTGAAATTTGAAATGCTTTTCCGAAAGTTACTTTAGTACTTACCCTTTTGCGCCCTTTTGGAATGTATCCTTTCGGACAATTTGCATTAGCATCTCCTATTAAAGATATCTCTAACTATAACGTGGAGTGACTTTTGTAAAAAGGCTCGTTAAGAAACCAAGAGTTGAAGATGTTGACTTTTGGCCCTTTTTACGGGTAAAAAAAGAGTTGGTCGTTTTTTTTAGCGCCCCACTGTACGTGGCAGCGCCGTACTATAGCGGGAAAATCACTAGCGCATTAAGCCTTGTTGGGGGGTTTAACGCTTGTAATCTTTACAAGCCTTGTTGTGAAATCTAGCACTGTTGGTTCCCTAGCACTGTTGCTCAAGGCAGGGCTCTTATTGGCCAAATTCCGCTTGCTTTATAGGTAATTCAACAAGGTAGAGGTAGTTGAGAGAGTCGTTCTTTCTTATTAACCCATCCGTCCCCCCCTTTCTCTTTCTCAGTTCCCTATATCAACGGCAATAACGAATATCTTTATTATCAATTGGGCTAGTGGCTCAATGGTTTCTGCCGTCGCTCTCTTTCTTGTGATTACTTGTTCGATTCTAATCGGTGACAGCTTTTTTTCCGTCGCGCGAGAAGTCTCGCCGAAGTGAATATGTGAATACCTTCATCCCCCTCCCCCCCTTCCACCTTCCAAGTACGAAAAAAAAAAAAAAAAAAAAAAAAAAATGAGTAGAAGAGACCCTTCTAGTGGCATTACAGAAGGCCGTTATAGGGGTCTTTAGCTTTTACCATTTTGCACCCAAATGCGACCAATCAGGGGCCTCCCTCAACCAACAGTGCTAGATCTCACAACAAGGCTGGGCCAGTTATCTGCTCTAAGATTTGGAACTAGCCTTGAACCCCCCTCTCAAGCCTTAATAGTCTTCCTATATTTCCGCTGTGGTAGGTAAGTAAGCAAGCAATGGTGATAATGTGGGAGAACCTACGCCTAACGTTTATACTGAAGGCCGGAATGGAAAAGGTTCTGCCCTAAATAAGGCGGGTTGGTGATGAAAGCGCCGCTGCCACTGGGTTGATATATGGACTTCACTTGGTCTTGACCGGCGTAAACACCTGGAGGTGACAGATTCAGGTTATAATTCCATATAATGAGCATAGCATAAACGAAGCCAATTATAATGGCTGCTGAGTTTACTAAAGCTTCGGTACTTCGTGGTACGGTTGCTCAATGCGACAGCGCATTCCCTGCACATCGTTTGTGGTACCCAGCTTCCAAAATTACTAGACAAGAACCAGTAACCGAGTTCGATTGCAATTCAAAAGGAATTGGAGGCACATGCGTGGATGGACTGATGGTTGTTATTGTTATTGTTGTTGTTATTTTTAACGTCTACTTCCGCCTCCCTTAGGGTATGAGACGTGCTACAGCGGTGAATCTAATGTATAAAGTAGAGGGCAATGCCCTAGCGGTGCTCTGTAGCGCCTAGAGACTCTCGACTATTCTACTAAATCCGTAATCCGAGGGCAAACTGAGGTTTACTATTAGAGACTCTCAAGTACTGCCTATAGCGTAAACGCGGCCTAGCAATTCTAATTAAAGCGCCCGTAAACGAGCAGCGAATATGTCTACCGAAATGAAAATAAAAGAAAAAGAAAAAGCGTCCTATTCCCCTTTCCCTTTACTATCATTATTATTATCTTCTCTACTATAAATCCCCTCTTCTCGCCTTCTAACCTAGTAGACTAATCTATTTAAATTTACTATAACCTTCCCTATAGTATAGCCGTCGCTGACTTCTATTCCTTCTCTTCGTAGGAAATTAGTAAGATCGCCGGCCGTACCACCCTCGTTAATATATTACTACTAGAGTAATTAGCGCTACGCTTTCTTCGTATAGGTTTATAAAAAGAAATATAAGGTTTAGATTCTAGCTATAAATTTTTACTAATAGATCCTAATAGTAAGGGAGAAATTCTCTAAGGTAGCCGCGTCTCCTATAATTAGGAAGATACAATATGCCTTTCGATAGTAGAAAGGGTGAAAGGGAGTCTTCTAACTATTATAATAGTACGTTAGTAGCGTATTTTCATACTCGAATCTTTTATAGTATTCCTTGAAGTCGCTATGACCAGACCGGGCTGTAAGGAGGTAGTATAGCGACTACCTATCGAGTTCCCTTAGCTCGTTGCTAGGCGTAATAGAGGCGCCCAACTTATAATTAGCGTATAATTCTAGTTTATTAACAACCTACTAGCCTTTAAAGTCTATTCGTACCTCCTTCTTAATTAGCCTCTTCGAGTATATTAGAGTAGCTAGGCCCTTATTAATTACCTCTCCCCCTTCGGCGCCCGCCTTTATAAATTTATCCGCAATCTCGTTGCCTATAATACTTTTATACCCCGGAACCTAGCGTACGTCGACCGGGCCGTACCCCCGGCGTATAGCCTAAAATTTAAAGAAGGCAATTTACAATAATAGCGTAGGGGTACTTCGGAGGCCCCTAATAACCGATGTATTATTTAGGCAGACTATAATACACGGCCGAGTATACGCTTATCCCGGGAATAACGCTACCGCGGCCCGTAGGCCGTACTTCGCTCCCTCGGCCTTAGTATTAAAGACTTCGGCTTGCTCTAACTGCCTATAACCCCGGGCTAGCTTAGTTTGTCCCTAGAATACAATATACTTAAAACTAACGCACTTGCCCTCCGGTCTCTCCTCGTTAGCGTCCGGGTCCTTAATGTACGTTGGGAGCTCTATTTATTTAACAATTATAGATCCGTCGGTATAAACAATGATTTCCGAGGGGTTAAGCTATAATAACTATTTCTTAAATTCTATCGCAGCTCTATCTTTCAATATTAGCGCAGGATCCTTATAGGTAGTACCGTTGAAGATTGGCGGTTATATATTAGGAGGCTAAGGGGTAACCGCCGGGGAAGGGATACTATAGTACTATAATACCGACGCTCTATCTCGTCTGATTAAACTCTTACTTAGAAGTATTGCGACAGCCGGTACTCTCTTTTGCCTAATTAATCTTCAATTTAATAGTATTAGAGTATTTAATAAAATAAGTTCGTAGGAAGGATAATCCAGCGCTACGTTAGGGTAGTACGCTAATATAAAACTCTATAATTCTTAGCTATAATAGAATAGAGTTTATATTAATATAAAAGAAGTTCGAAGGAGCTTTATTCTTTATAGTTAGTAATTATTAATATATTTTTAAATTAACCCCTAATTTACCGTCCCCTACGTATAGCTACGACTATAGTTATTTTAATTTACCTTCCTCCTATATCCTAATAAATTAATAGTTCTTCCTCTAGAAATTGAGTTAATATTGTTAAAATATATATATATAATAGTCGGTCTATTTCCTATACCGCTAAGGTAACCCCTTATCCCTTTTATACTATTACCCTTTTAGTTACTATAATTAAAGTCCTATAACCTCCTCCGCCTTTATTATAAAAATATTAGCCTATTGTAGAGTCTATTGAAGTAAATAATAATGAAGATTACCCCTTTATACTACTCCGGGCTCTTTATTCGTACCTTTAAATATTTAAAGCTAATAAGTTTATACGTAAATAATAATTATTCGAATTCTAATTCGTTGTAATTAAACTCCTCCTAAATTATCTCCCTTTATATATATTCTAGTAGGATTAATTCGTGTGACGAACGGCAGTCTGATCTGCCTACGTGGGATAGCTGAAGGTAAGAACTATCAGTGCTGTTCGGTGAAGCTAGAAAGTTCATAACAAGTATGTTTTGTAATATTAGTCTCGGTAATAATAATTAATTAACTACTATCGAACTATCTAATAATCTAAATTCTCTAATTATCCCTTTATACTCTATACCTATCCCTAAAGTCTTATCCTTAGAATACCTACTCACAATAGTATTCTATTTACTATAAACGCTACTTACTATAAGCGTTATTTACTATAAGTACTATTTACTATAAGCGTTACTTATTGTAAATACCTTTCCTAGTAAGCGCCCTTCGGGTATTCCCCTACTTCTATCCTAGTTTTAAATTATATTATTTTATTATAAGCGGGGCTATTATATCCCAATAACTCGGTTGGCCCATATAATTACTTAAATTCGTAATATAATACCTCCCCTCCCTAACCGACGTCCTCGACGGCTTATTGGTTTCCGGGAGTATTTACTTACTCTTATTCTCTATAGTTACTTTACCTATTAATCTAAATATAATAAGCCTTCCCTTTTCCTTACCCCTTTATCCGAAATATTCGACCGCATTTCTAAGCCTATATCCAACTCATTAACCCGTCGGCGCGTATTACTAACTTCTATTAAACGCTTTAGCTCAATAGTTATACCTTATTAACGCTACTCTAATCGGAAATTCATTTATAAAAAGCTTCTTAGCGAAATAAAGTATAGGGAATATATCCGGGTCGTACGTCCTTATATAGAAATAGACTATAATACGGAACGTAAATATCCCTTTAGAATTAGTAAAGTTTAATTACTAATTCTAATAGTTATACGTATTTTTACCGAATATTAATATATAATTTAGGATATCGAAGTATTAATTCGGAAAGTTAATATAAAGTTTTTCGAACTTTAAAAAAGGAAGTTTTATTTGGTTCGTTTAAAATAAAGGAAAAATTAGTTAGTTAAGGAGGGTAGGGAAATATTATCGTTAGTGTTAGTAGAATTGGAAGTATAGAATAAGGAGGATAGGGCTACTAAACGGGAATTTAAACTTTTATTTAATAAAGAGCGGCCTACTATAATTATTACCTCCTTAACCTTTATACCCGTAAGTTAGGTGTCCTTAGACTTTTTAATTTATTTAGCCTCTTAGTTAAGTAGCCTTCCGCCCCTAACCGATCCGGGTTCCTCCAATAGAATTCCTCTAGCTTTTTAAAGTAATTTAAATTCTTAATAGGTTCCTATATATTATCCTCGGGGCCGAATCCTTCCTACTTAATAAGGTATTCTAATTCTCTATTTTCTCTTCTTAAATCTAAAATTTACTCTACATCCTATTCTTCTTCCTCGTCCTTAATATTAGTATATATATTAATTCGTACATTCTTAAGTACTAGCTCTAATAGTACAATATAGAATAAATATAATTTTAATTTTATAATATTAAAAATATCCAATTAATATACTACATCGGAGATCTTTCTCTTAATTTTGAATAGTCCTACCTATCGGTCATCGAATTTCTTACTAGGCCTCTTTATCCTAAAATTCTTAGTTAATAAAAGAATTTTATTCCCCTCTTTAAAGCGAAGTCCTTCGAATCTTTTAATATTAAAGAAGCGGCTTATCCTTTATCGAACGAACTCCAATTCCTCTTTAAGTTTCTTATATAATATATATAATTTACCGGCTTTAATTGCGGCCTTAGGAACGTTCGTATCTAGTCCTTCTAAAAATTTTAATTTATACTTATAATTTGCAAAGAAAAGTAAAACTTTTATAATTTCTATAAGAGAGGTATTATATACTAATTATACTATAAGTAATAACTCTACCTAATCGCTTTACTCGAAATTAATATAATTCCTTAAATTTTATTTTACAATCTAATTAATCCTTTCCGTTTATCCGTCTATTTATAAATAGTATACTATTAATATTTTACTCTTAGTACTAAACTTAATTATTAAAGTTTACTAGAATTTAAATATAAATTTAGTATCCCTATTTATAATCTATTCCTTCAACTAACCGTATATTAAAATAACATTTCAATAGATTACATCTACGAATTACTCTACTAACTAAATCTCCTTATATAGTAGGAAGTAGTTCTACTTAATTAACCTATCTATTACTACTAATATATTATTATATATAATCCTTATAATAATATTTATAAATAGTAGTAATTTAGTAATAAAATCTATAGTTACCAAATTCTACAGTTTCTCTACAATTTCTAAAGGTTCGAAGAATCCGTATAGTTTATATCTTATAACCCTAATCTTACTATAGCGTTTATAGGCCTATAATATCCAAGCTACTTCGGTTTTTAGTCCGGGGAAATCGTAGTATTACTATATCCTTATAATAATTTTCGTAATACTTATATATCCTTTTATTTTAAATATATATATTCCTATAATAAAAGCTCCGTATAACTCCAACTAAACGTAGGCCTTATTATAGTATTATAACTTATTATTCTAAAGAATAATTCTTTCTTCTAAATTATTTTCCTACTTTTATTATTCTCTTTAAATAGTAATAGTAGCCTAATAATTTAGGTCCTATAATTTAACCCGGTAGACAATATAATACTCTACCTATTTTTATAGGGGGTATATAAATAATCCATCGGATTATTCCTAAAATAAGGGTATAAAGGTTTCTACTACGTTTTTCATATAGTTGGCTCGATAATTTAAAGCGTTAGTTCGAATATTTTCTAATCCCTTCTTATAATTAATTTTAAAATTAAATTCCAATAAAAATTCAGCCTATTATATTTAGCGGCCGTTAAGCACCTTCGTAATTGTAAAATACTAGAAATTATTATAATTAGTATAAATCTATATTTTATATATAATTTTACTAAAGTATAGCCTCTATTTTTAAAATATTTTAATAATAATTAAGAATTCTTTATTATAAATAGAATAATTATAGTAGGGTCCCTCTAGCTTCTTTAAAAAGAAAGTTATAGGGTACAATTTTCCTTAATCGTTATATTACCTCAATTAACCTCCGATAGTATAATTTAATATATTAGTTTTAATTTTAAAGGGTTTATATAAATCGGGAAATTTTAATATAGGGTTTACAGTAATTATATTACAAATAGCCCTAAAGGCTTCCTTTTCCTCCTTTCTTTATATAAAAATAGCCTCCTTCCTAGTAAATTTATATAATAGCCGTACGATCTTCCTATAATTGTATATAAATATACAATAAAAGTTTATAAACCCTAAAAATCCACGGACTTTGGTCGTATTCTTAAATATAGATTAATTCTATATAATTTCTACTTTACTTAATTCTATTTTGATTTTATTTTCTAAAATTAAATACTTAAAAAATATAGTCTCCTTTATATAGAATTCACTCTTCTCTATATTAATAGAGAATTTATACTTATATAATACATCTAATACTTTTCTTACATATTCTTTATACTCTACAAAAGTTTTAGAATAAAAAAAAATATTATTTAAATAGTAAATAGTAAATTTATTAAAGTAGGGTCGAATTACATAATCGATAATAAATTAGAATATTATAAGTATATTAATTAGTCCAAAGGGTATAATAAAATACTAATAATATTTATAAAGTATATAAAATACTATTTTCTATTCATTTCCTTCCTTAATTCAAATATAAATATAAGTAATAAGTAGGTTAAAGCGTATAAAATATTATATTCCTCCTAATTAACTTCGGATATATAAAATTAAAGGTAGGGGATAACTATTTCTTACAATTTCTTAATTTAATTACTTATAATTAATATAAAGGCGTAACTTTCCGTCCTTCTTCAGTATAAAGAGGATAAGGTACCCTATTAATAATATAAATTCCTAAATATATTCTCATTTTAGGTTTTCGTCCAAGTACTTCCTTAATTCCGTATTCTACTTCTTATTAATATAATACACTTTAAAGAATTTAAATTTAATTCCTTCCTTAAATTTAATTTTATAGTCCTATAGTCCGTATAGTAATAATCCTTCTAGGTACTTACTAATAAAAGCCGGGTATTCTTAATACTCAATTAGGATTACTATCTTCAACTTTTCTACTTATTAATTCTAGTAATAGTCGAATTTATATTGAATATTAATTATCGATACTTCTACTAATATTACTAACCCTTCTTCCGTAATTTTACTATTGTTATTAATAATATAAATTATAATTTCCTATACTATTTATAGTAAAGCTATAGGAATAGTACTATTATAATTTACTTCCTTTTATACTCTTAATTTCCTATTAATAGTTAGGTACGTTTTTAAACGTAAATAATTACCTTCTTTCTAATTAATATATAGGTCGTATATAATATACTATAAGTATCCTAGGATTATATTTTTAAATAGTCCTATATTAACGATATTAAAGCTAATTTCAACCGTCTTTCCTTTTACTATAATAGGGAGTAGCAATATTTCCTTCTTTACAATTTGGGTTTTAAAGGGTCCTTTTACTACAAAGGGAACCTTTTTTTTCCTTTAGGGAATTTTTAATTAAGTAATAAATTTTAGTAAAATAAAGTTTAATTAAATTCCGGAATTTACTAACGCAAAGGCTTAATAATTCTTCTAATAGATTATAACTTTAAATTATTAATCCTCTTTCCCTTCTTCAACAATTATAACTTTTATAAATACTATAAGGTCTTAAATCTTATTTTTCTAACGGCTATATTATCGGATAATCTTCTTTATCTAAGGGCTTAATTTTCGTCGGGCCTCCCTAAAGGCCCTAAACCGTTTCCTAATTCCTAACAATAATTATTAAAAGCATCCTCTTCTTTAAGTATAAATTCGTCTAATAAACCGTATTCCTATAATTATACTAAATATACAGCCTTTTCTTCCTCTATAGCTTCAGCCTTATTAACCTATTATATATAATAATCAATTTCTATTTTATAAATTTAGGCTTTCTACCTTATATAAATAGGGTAGTCGGATATTAAATACTATTACTAATAGTAATCGGCGGCTCCCTATCCTATATAAATATAAATATTATATAAATATACTAGGAATTTCCAGGGCGCTAATTATTCATTTAGTCTCGCAAGGGGGCGCAACCTAAATACGAACTATTCGTTTATAATAAAAGTAATTTAAAAATCCCCTCTACTAAAGGTACGGGTAATTAATTTAAATTATCCTTACGCATTTATCCTTCGGATAGGCTAGAAATAATTATCCCGTTTCTTTCCGTAGTATTTATAGTAATTATCCGTAATATATTAGAACTATAGCATCCAATAATATATATAATAAAGGGGGTATATTTAAATAGTATTCCTTTCAATAGGTCTATAGGCTCTTACTAAATTTGGAATATCGCTCTAAAATACCTTAAATCTACCTTCAATAATAATTACCCGCTTCTTTTAAAAATCGTCCTACTTCTTATTCTCTTAACTCCTTTAATAATAATACTTTAAAGGGTCTATCCAATATCCAATAATAGAATTATTAGGGGGTTTATACAAGTATAAATTAATAAAGTCCTATATATTATTAATATAAATTTCGGATATAGAAAATAATACTGGTAGTAGGGAGGTATTTATAATATATATAATAATAAGAAGTATACGGTCGATAGTAGCAATATTACTAAATTCCTCCTATATTAGTATCTAATAGGTTTATTCCCGAATATAAAGTCTTTTACAAAATAATTCTTCCTATTAAGGGTCTTTATTATCCAATCTATTAGCCCGGTACTAATATTCCTTAGGGTTATAGTTATAACTCTATTTATAACATCCTCTAAATTATTTTATTTATATTTAGCGCTAATAATTTTAATTACCCTAATTCCTTCTATTACTATAGCTTCCGCCTTCTTCTACTTTAACTATTTAAGCGTATAATAATCGTACTTTATATACCCCTTTTTACTATAGTTAAAATACTTAATTTGTAATATATTATAATATCCTTTATTAGGTTAGATGGTACTAATATCTATAGGATTTCCTTTATTTTCCTACAAATTACTTTATCCCTAATTATACTTCTATTTAGTATTAACTTAGTATAAAGCTTACTAATACTACAATAGTAAGTTCTATTATTTTTAATTTTATTACTAAAGACGGTTATTAATACGGATAGTACGCGCTATATAATTATTAAAGCTAGCAAGTCTATTTTCTTTATATAATTTATCCTTAATAGAATTCTTTAATCCTTAATAGAATATTTATATAAGGCTTTCGTTATTAAATTTACTCTTAATAATATATTATTTAAAGGAAATAACGTAAATTAAGGCGGATATAGTTTAGCGAAGGTAGAAAAGTTTTTCCTAAGCCCTTAAATCCTCATTATATTTACCGAATACTCCAATTAAAGTATCTACGAAATTTTAAAGGTTTATTATAAGAAACTTAGTACTATCTTTAACTTAGTTTCTACGGTTGTACTAGTCCTAGAAAATAAACTTATACTAAATAAATACTCTATCCTTAAAATAAATCCCAGTAAAAACAACTTTATCAATCTCCGTAGGGAAACTCTCTAAATAGTAATTAAAGTAAGTATAGACTTACAAGAAGAACCCTTATAAGCAATCCTACTATCCTCCGAACTTATTAGGAACTTCGATTTTAATATTCTTCTTCGGGAATATAGGTTTTATAACCGGAGGGTCCGCCGGTTTATTATCTTCGGAGCTTCTACTATTAGGCCCGGTCTACGCTTTAAACTATTCTTTAAATTGCAAAATCCGGTCCTATAATTCCTAGAGGAGGCGTACAATCGGATCGACATTCGTAGCATTACCCTCTATAATAGTTAGTTCGATATAAGAAGATATAGTAAAGTAAAGGGGGTACCTTCAATTACTATCCGAAATGGGCTAAAGAGAGTAATTAATATATAATAAACGGCAATTTAATTTACTTCTATAAGATAATTAAAAGTAAGAACTATTAATACTATTTGGTAAAGTTAGAAAGTTTATAATAAATATATTTTATAATATTAATCTCAATAATAATAATTAATTAACTATTATCGAACTATCTAATAATCTAAATTCTCCAATCGTCCCTTTATATTCTATACCTATTTCTAAGGTTTTATCCTTAGAATACCTACTTACGATAGTATTCTACTTACTGTAAGCGCTGCTTACTATAAGCGTTGTTTACTATAAGCGCTATTTACTATAAGCGTTGCTCATTGTAAGCACCTTTCCTAGTAAGCGCCCTTCGGGTACTCTCTTGCTTCTATCCTAGTCTTAGGTTACACTATCTTATCATAAGCGGGGCTGTCACATCCCAACAATTTGGTTGGCCTGTGTAGTTGCTTAAGTTCGTAACAATTCGCTTTCGTAGGCTTTATTAAATAGAACGCAGTTGGTAATTACCCTCCTATTTCCGCTAAATTTTATTATTAGGACTATTTCTTCTATAATTAAATTTATATTTCTATTATACTTCCCTTTATTATTCGCTCTTCAATAATTATTATCATAATTACCCTTCTACTATTAATAGCCCTACTCGCCTATACCGAATATTACCCTAAATATAATATTATTAAATTTATGAGCGAAAATTTTTTTAATTTTAGAATTACTTCTATAATATTAATATATATTTTTAAGAATATTTTTATACTTCTCTTTCGTTTACTATTAATTATATTAAGGGTAATTTTAAGAACGCTTAAATTAAATATATATTAGCCTTCTATAGTAAATCTAAATATAATACCGTCCGTAATACGCTTATATAGAACGACCTTTGTGCCTTTTTAGAAATTAAATATAATAGTAATATTTAAATTATTAAATAGTCCGCTCTCGATAAATTTGAATATATATAGTAGGGTACTTCCAAAATAATTTATAATTTTTATAATTACTATTATATTAAAGAATTTAATCTCTCCTACAATTAGCCGGAATATATTCGGGTTGTTATTTAGGCTAATTAGCTATATCCTCTCTTTAAATAAGGCATCCTCTCGACAGTTAGTATTAATATAATAAACGAAGTAATAATATATATAGAATGGTTAGAGGGCTTAGAAAGTATTAAACCGTCCGTATTATATTGTTAAAATTAAATATTTTTAAAGTATATTTAATTATTTTCTTCGTTTTAACCTATCCCTATTTCTTTATCGAATATTCTCCCCCCTACGTCCTATAGTACTAATCCTCCTAATTTCCCCCGTCGTTCCTTCCTAACTTTTTAAATAAACTCTAATCTTATTTATTCTCTCTATAATTAAAAAGGCTATATATATAATTATTATACTTAATTGAAATTATTAAATATTTATTAAAAAATATAATATAACGGGCTATTTTGTATTAATATATTCGAACCGAACTTATCTTAATTATAGCGAGGTTAGCTATTAAGTGCGGAATTGCCCTATTCCTACGGGTACCCCGCTATATAGTATAAATATTATATTAATTACGGTTAAAGCGGCGGCTATATCCGTTTAAAATAATGTAGGTAAATTATAATTATGTTTAGAAATAATATTATTAGTAAAGATTTATAGAAATTAGTAGTATACGCAAAGATTAATAAATTCGGGTATAGAATTAAATTTAATTAGTAGGTATTTACTCTTATTAAATATAAAAATTAATTCTATACCCTATCATCTTATTAATTTCTCCTTTTAATCTATTCCTATATATAGTTCAATTACCTATTTTATTAAAATATATAATTATTATAGTATTAAATAGATAAAGTAAATTATATTTACTATTATTAAATCCCCGGCCGTAAAAATTATCTTCGATTACCCCTAACTTTACGAATAGAATTCCAATATTAATTAGTAACGGCGGACATTTCAATTTCGGATTGAAACCGACGACCTAAAATTAAATATAATATTAATAAAGGAAGTATATAATATTATAACCGTCCTAGCGGGGCTATAATAGGATTCTATTTTACTATTAAATTCCCGGGAAATAACGACAGTAGAAGAGAGTTTTCGCCCTCCCGTATATACGAATATCCTATTCGAAATTCCCCTTTCTTTAATAATTAAATTCGTAACCCTATTTATTATATTAAAATTAATTAATACCCTATAAGCCTCTACCCCCCTATCGAAAATCTTTCGGGTTATATTTAATAACATTTATTTTACCCTAGCCCCCTTATAAGAATTAATATAGTTAAAATCCCTAGAATTGTTAAAGGAATTAAAGAGCGAATTTACTATTTCCGAACTAATAATCTTACCGGAGTACGAAGAATTTTAATTAGTTTTTAAAGCTTTAGTAATACCCCTACTTTAATATAACCGTTTAAAATATTATATTAATTTAATCGATAGAGAATCTACGCCTTAGGGATTGATTTATATATTAAATATTAAAGAATTAGAGGTACTATAAGAATAATTATTAGAGGCGTTCTAAAAAAGGTAAATTTAATTCTCTATTAACCTAGTAAGTACCCCTATTATTTTTATTTTAAAGAAAGGCGGAAAATTAAAGTTCTATATTAATTTTAGGGCGCTTAATAAAGTTATAAAGAAAAATTGGACAGCGTTACCCCTTATTTAAAAGATTTTAAATTAATTATTATTAGTAAAAGTTTTTATAAAGTTAAATTCAAAGGATGTATACTATAAAATTCGGATTTAGGAAAGAGACGAAGAGAAGATGGTATTTTGTACGAAGTATAGGTATTACGAATTCCTAATTATACTAATAGAATTAGTAAATATACTAATAATATTTTAAATATATATTAATAATATATTAGCGGGGCTAATAAATATAATATATATTATTTATTTTAATAATATTCTAATTTATAATAAGAATAAAGAAGACTATAATAATTATATTAAAGAAGTCCTTCAACGGCTATAAGATTGGGACCTTTATATAAATTTAAATAAATATAAATTCTATACGAAGAGAGTATTATTCTTAAACTATATTATTTCCCCGGAGAGTATTTTAATAAATTTATAAAGGGTTATAGTAATTATAAATTAGGAAATTCCATCGAACGTTTATAATATCTAAATCTTTTTAAAATTTATAGGGTTTCATAAATATTTTATAATACTATATTCCAAAATAACAGCGCCTTTAATAGAATTGTTAAAGGAGGAGAAACGGAGGGCGTTTAAACTAATAGTAGAGGCGGAGAAGGTATTTACGGAATTAAAACAACTATTTTAGAAAGTATTAATATTATATTACTTTAATTTAACGTTATAAATCTAAATAGAGATGGATATATTGGATTTTATAATTAGGGTAATCCTTATATAGTTATATAGCGATAAATAATACCCGGTAATATTCTTTTTAAAGAAGAAATCGTTAGAAGAAATAAGATATAAAATTGGAAATAGAGAATTATTAATAATTGTAGGGGTATTAAAAGTGTAGAGGTAATACCTATTATATATAGATAAATTATTTTTAATAATTATAAATTATTTAAATTTATAGTATTTTTAGGAGAAGGAACGGATTAATGTAAAGTAGAATTAGTAAGTATTAAAATTAGCGGTATATAATTTTAAAATAAAATATAATTTAAAGAAATTGAATTCAATAGATAAATTATTAAGGAAATTATAATTATAGGGGGAGGAACTAGAGAAGGGAGGCGAATACTTATTAATTAGAATTATTAAAGGGGGTAAAAAAAGGATTGAATTATAAAGGAAGGCCGGATATTAAAGATACTAGTAAAATAAATAATTTTAATTAGAAAAGAAAGTTGAAGAATAATAATAGAAGAGTAAAAATAGTAATAAAATACCGGCGAAGTAGAGGAAATTGGGTATTAAAAAATAAAGAAAACGAATTATATAGGAGGTAGTAAAAACTATAGAAAGAGAATAAATTGTATAAGGGGTAGAGAAAGCGGATAAGGATAAAGGACGATATTAGAATAGGTAGAATATTAGAAAAGAAAATAAAATTTGTGGATAAAGCTATTACTAAATTAAAGAGGGAAACGAAGGGAATAATTATAAAAAATATAAGTATATATATAGTAGTAATAAAGGCGTAGAAAAATAATAAATATTTACTACTATTAGGGTAATAATTATTAGAAATATAGAAGGGAATTTATTTATTATTGAAGAATTATAAAAGAATAGCGAAGGAAGGAGATAAATAAAGAATTGGAAAATAAGGGAAGACGAGACTCTTTAATACTAATATTAAATCTATATTCCGGAATGTATATAGGCCGAACTATTTTATACTTATTACAATAATACAATAGCCGGGTACCCGGGTTAGAAGAAAATATTAAAGTATATTAACTAATTCTATTACTAATTAATTATTATAACCAATATTAAAATATATATTTATAAATACCTAAAATATTAAAAGGCTAAACTATATAATTACTAACCTTATAACTTACTAGGATTATTACCTATCCCTACTATTCTTTAGTAGGATATTTCGTACGACTTTATTATAAAGTTACTAAAAGTATTCGACCCTATATCTAATCGGACCTATAATGTAATTTTGGTTATTATTAACCGTTTTACTAAGTACGCTTTATATATTCCTACCTAAAAGATAATTAACGCTTAATAATTTACCTTTTTTTTAATAAAATATATTCTAGTAATTCAGCCTTCTAAACTCTATTATCTCGGATAAGGGTAATCTTTTTACTAATTAATTTTAGAAGATTTATTGTAAATTTTTAAATATTTGTAGGTATTTCAATATAATTTAATACCCTTAAATAGATTAAATAAATAGAAAAGTAAAATTGGAACC
>NW_009799179.1:2716151-2723286 GCF_000213175.1 Neurospora tetrasperma FGSC 2508
GTAAAATATTATTTATATTTTAATTAACTCTTATTATTTACCCAATATTTATTATTTAGAAAAAATTTAATAGGGTTAATAAAGGATATACAATAATTAATCTTCGCTTATTTAATAATATTATTATACTAGACGTATATCCTTTACTTAATTAAGAAAATATTATTAATACTATAATTAGTAAAAATTCTTTTTAATCTTTAATATAGCCGGATTTTTCTATTAATTACCTATTTTTATTAAATATTATAACCGTATAATAGTTATTAGTCTTCGAAGTTTTAAATAGTTTAATATTATATTAATAAATTGTAAAAATTTTCCAGCGTTCGTACAAGATTTATAGATAGGCTATTTTTCGAATATTATTTATTCGTACGTACCTATATTAATAATATTATTATTTTTAATAATACTTAGGAGGAATACTTAATATATTTAATTATTATTATAAATCTCTTTAATAAATATTATATTTATATTAATACTAATAAATCTTTTGTAAAGTATCCTTCTATATAACTATTAAGTAATATTATCGACGGAAAGGGTTGAAAGTATATAGAAGATTATATTAAAGCCTTTCAAAAATTAACCTTCCCTAATACGCTTAATAATTTTAAAACTTATTTTAATATAGTTAATTAATTATATTAAAATATATTATAATTCGTTATTAAAGAGGAACTATTTAACCGAAGGAAGATAAAACTACTATAACGAATATACGAATTGGGTAATTTATAAATAAATTCGATAAAATAAGCGAGACGAGTATATATATTTAAAATTAAGTTTAAACCGACCCCCGAAGAACGCGAAGCTTTCCGTATTATATAGGAAAACTTATATAATTAAATTTATCTTTTCTATTATATAAAGAGTAAAGCGTTATTTATTAAAACTAACGCTAATAGTTCGGCTTATAGTATTTATATTTTCTAATTAAAATACTTATAGGATGGAGAATTTATTCCTAAAATAAATAAAGTTCTATTAACTATAATTAAATTCGTATACTTCCTATTAAAATTAATATCCCCCCCTAAAAAGAAGTACAATTCTATAGAAATAGAAATCGTAATTATTATTTAAACCCTATAAAAACTCTAAAAAATAATTTAATCTAACGAATATTATATTAATATTATTATTAATTATACTTCTACTATTAAAATTATTAAATATATATTACTATATACAATAGATTTAGCTAAAGTTAATTTAAAATTTATTAATACTACTAATTAAGTATCTTAATTCAATTTAAATATATTCTATATTTTTAAACTATTAAATACTATATTAAATATACTATTAAGATTACTAATTACTAAAGTAATTAATAAGAATAATATATTTAATGAATTAATTAATATTTAATTTAATTTTATATAGGTAGAAAATATTAATTATTAAAATAATTTTAACGCCTTTTTTCTTATATATATAGAAATTATCCCGGATATACATTAAGTCTCGTCGATTATCGTACTAGGATTTTGCTAATAATTAATTGAAGTTTATTTTAAAGACCCTAAATATATTAAAGTTCTTTATTTAATTAATAAAACTAATATTTTAAAATATATTTATATATAATAGTTAGAAAAGTACTTAAATCTATTAGTAGGCCCCTATTTATTTAAGGATAAATTACTTTATTATATTAATTATTAAAATGTACGTCGGCTATATATTTTCCGAATCTATATATAGAAGATATTAGAATTAGTATATAATAAAAAGTATTACTTTAGGATTAACTAAATAATAGATAATTTATTATACTTCTATATAAGAAGGAAGATTTGGATAGTATACGAGTATATTAAATATTGCAAAATTTACTATTAGAATTAATAAAACCGGCAACCGATATTTAGAAAGTTATTACTAATTCGAATATTTTTAAAACCGTTTTATATAATAATTATAAACTTCGTTATTAATATACCGACAATTAAAGCGGCCGGTACAATATAGGCTCTAGAAGGTTTCCCGGAGTTTAATATAATATATATTATTATTTATAAATTTAATAAAAAAATACTATTAATTAATTAAACATTCTACCTATAGTATATAAAAATAAGTTAAAATNTTGTTTTAAACTTTATAATTTTATAATTGGGGTTTGCCGGTAATTATTATTAGTTATCGAAATTTTAAATTCGTTTTAACAATTTAGAAGAGTATTTTCGAAGTATTAACTATCAATCTACTATTTTTAACGGTATACTACATTCAAATTAACGGATAGTCGGAAAGAATTAACTAAATTACTAAAATAGTAATTTATATATAGTATATAATAAGTATTATCCTTTAAACGTTAATATTGGTAGTATTATAGTATAATTTAAATAATACTATTTAGTTTATAATTAGGTTATTATTAAATAAATTAATATATAGTTTTAAACTATAAATTACCTTTAATCTACTTGTACTAGATAATTAGAAAGCTACTATTATAGAATCTTTAGTTCTTATTTATTAAAAGTATTAATTTAAAGTTATAGAACTTATTAATTAGGTTAGAATAGTTATTAAAGAATAATATAATTTTAAATATTCTCTAGTAACTTTCGAGGTAAATAATAAAGTTTATTTACGTTTTAGAAAGGGTTTATTATTTATTGGAAGCCTAAAGAAGAAATAATTAGTAGAATAAATAAGTCCTTACTAAATGCTTAAAAAAATTAGTCTATTAATTTATAAATTTAATTTACTTAGTATTTAGCGTACTTATCCTATTATATCCGTAGTATATTTTTATAAATTAGTATAAAGCCCTAATCCGTTCAATTACGAAATTCTACTATTATTATTAATTAAAGTAAATAGGTAGGAAGAGTAGGAAATTGAAAATTTCGTTATTAAAAGTTAGAGTCCGTTAAATATATAATATTTAATTAAATAAATTGGATATTAAAATAAAAATAATATATAGAAACTATATAGTAAATTTATAAGGAATTCGAAAGAAATAGTAGAAGAATTTAATATAGAATATTTATTAGAATTACTATTCCGAGGTAATTGTAGAAGGGTAATTTAGTACGTTGGAAATATATTTTATTAGATATATTATTAGAATTAATAGAGGGAGTAATAACCTTTTTATTAAAAGAGAGGGAGGTTACTAGAAACTATAATAGTTTGAAAGTTATTTCCTTTATTTTAATTTTTTTATTATTTCCTTATTATATATTTCTATAAATAATTATATTTTCTATATTTCCTATTGATATTTCTAAAACTTTACTTAGTAGTATATCTAAACGGAGGTAAGCCTATTACTAGTAATATATAGAATAATATATTATACGCTATTTATAATTTCGATTAAGATTTTTTCTATTTTAATTAAGTAAATACGTATAATTATACGAAGGTAGTAGTACCTATAGTTATATATAGTAAACGGCCCCGGTAGGTAGGTATTAGTAAAGGAAGAATTTTAGTACGTATATATATAACTTTTAAAAGAGTTAAAATTATTTAGCTATTTTTATACTCTCCTTCTTACTTTAGTAATTTTATTATATTTTACTTTATTCCTATAACGTTCAATTCTACTACGGCTTCTTTTATATAATAATCCTATTAGACTAATTATTAATTATTAAACTTTTTTATTTTATATTTACAAAATTATAATTTTAGTATAATAAAATGGCCGATGTTAATATAGAGTCCCCGCCGTTTATTAATAATATAATTACAATTCTTAACAATTAAATTAATAATTCTAATTGCGACGGCAGCCTATGTAGTCTTATTGTAGACCGGTAGCTCGCCCCGTAATTATTCGAATATAACCTCCGGTTCGGCGTATTAATTAATATAGTAAGATACTTTAGCCGTTATATAATTAATAGTCTTCCTAGTAAAATTATTAATTTGGGAATTAATAATATATATATTGTACTTTCTAATTTTATAGCCGACTTTATCGAGCAAATAAATTTAATCCAATTTAGATAGTTTTTTAAATATATTTATTATAAGTATATTATTAATATAATTAATAATTTCAATTAAAATTATTACTCTTATAATTTATTTAATTATTTTCTTAGTAAATCTTTCTAAACTACCTAAGGTATCCTTATTTATAGTTTTAAGAAGGCGGATAATAGTAGACGTTTAATACCGATTATAACTATTAATTACCTCTTTATACTATATAATAATAAGTTATACTTTATACTTTAAAATATTATTAATTATACAAGCGAATTAATTAATATAGATTTGGTAATTTTATACGCTATTAATAGTAATCTTACTTATATTACAAATACCTTTTTATAATTATACTTCCGGAGGATTTAATTTTTAATAATTATAATAAATCTTAGTAAGAGTAGGACTTTAATACTTTTATTAGATTTTATAATATTAAGATCTAGGTAATATATTCTAAAGGAATTTATAATTTAATTCCTATTATTACTATTAAATTTAGCGATATAATATTTAGAAAAGGATATATAAAGGAGTTAATTACTATTAATTAACACTTTATAGATCGTATTCCGGCTATTCTCTATAATATATATTCTAATAATTGTATTATTAAAAGTAGTGATATTAATTTTACTAATATTTAGGAATATTAAGAGGTTATTTAATTAATTAATAAAGCTCGTAAAATTTTACAATTAATAATTACAATTATTCCTACTTTAATTCGTATTAAAATTCTAATTACTAAAGTAACCCCGAGAAAGGTACGTAAAGCCCCGACTTGAATTATATAATTGTATTCGGCTACTATTAGCGAGAATAGTAATAAAGGAAAAATATACCCGACTTTTACTAGTACCCTTGCTAATTACAACTAAAATTGTACTAATTTTAATATTGAAGTCGATTAGGAATTATATATTAAAATTAAAAAATTATTAAAATATATATAGAAAATAAAGAAGAATATAAGTATTGATTTATTAGTAATTATTCTTTTTTATAATATAAATTTATCTATAATATTAAAATAGTTTTTAATTTAATTTTTAATAGAAAATGTAAAAGAGACGTTAATTTTACGGACTGTATTCCTTTAAGAGTAACTTTATTAACTATTTAATATTCTAATTATAATATTAATTTTCCCGAATAGATTAGCGGTCTATTGAATAGATTTAATTACTTCTACTATACTTAAGTAGCGCCGGCTAAATCGGTATTAAATAAACTTTTTAAGGTCGAGAAACTAGTTGATTGTATTGTTAAAATTAATAAAGAACTTATTATACTTATTAATTTTATTTTCTACGAAGAAATTGAGGGTATATTAACAAATATTTCCGAAAAGTAGTTTATAATATTAGCGGCTTCTAATAAATATTAGGCTTAAATTATATAGAAATTATAAATAGAATTAACGACCCTTTATATTAAATTTAAATAAATATAGGAGTTTCATATTAAATATTACCCTACGACTTTATTTATTAATAAACTTCGTATATTCGACTCTATTTTTAGTATTACTACCCCTTGTAATATTCGTTTTAGTAACCTTTTATTTCAATATATACCCGGTTTAATTAATTTATTCGATAAATTTTATTCGATATTGGCTTATTTAGGCTTTTATTTTAATTCTTTACTTACTACCCGCTCTCTTTACTATAGTTACTTCTTTACCGATTAAGAGCGAAAGGATTCTTTATTAGGATATAAATATTCCTATTAAAATATATAGCGTATAAACGAAAATAAGGAGATAGAAGAGGAGGATTTTAATAATTGCTAGCTTTATTATAAATATAGTTACTAAAGGATTAGTATTAAATTATTGAACTATATATTTTATTCGGATAATTATATATTTTATATATTTAGTAGCTAATTTAGGTATAGGTTAATAAATAAAAGCTCTAATAAATAATAGGATCTTTTATATATATAATTAAATTTGATAATTTTACGTAGATAGCGAGCATTCTTCTCCTTTTATCGAAGGGGAAATATTATAAGGTATTCTCAATAGATATTTAAATACTTTATTTTATTATAATAGCCGCTTATTAAAACTTATAATTTATTATATAAGAGTATTCATTCCGTTAACCTCTATTAAAATTAACGGATTATTAATTAATATTATACTAACCTTATATTTATTTTATTTATACTTAGTAAAGTCGTATACGAAGTCCTAGGTTGAGGTTCGCGATAATTCTTATTTTTAATTTCCTTTAATAAGACTATTGTTAACCGTTACGTACTATTACTCTATCTAGCAACTAGTTACTTACTTTATTATTCTCTATTATTATTATTTATAAAGCACATCTTCGCGTAATATTAAATACTATCCTCGGGGGCCTATAAATCTAGATCGAAGGCGAAAGATAATACTCCCTATAATAATTACCGATTAAATTAAAGAATTACTTCGAAATCGGGTAAAAATTATCGAAGCCTTAAGAATTATTAATTAAAAATATACGAAATAATATAATAAAGCCCGGAAATCAAAGGAATTTAACGTAGGGAATTGGGTTTTATTTAATATAAAGTATATTAAATAATAACGCCCGAACGCTAAATTAATTAATAAATTTTTAAAATTATTTTAAATTACCGAAATAATTGGGGATAAAAAAATAGTATACCGATTTATACTCCCTACGTAATATTGAATCTATCCAATATTCCTAATTACCCTACTAGAACCGTATTATAACGACCCCGCTATAGTAGTACTACGAAGAGAAATTATAAATATTAAGGAAGATAATATTTAATATAAAATTAAATCGATTATAAAGTACTGAAGATCCGGCTATTAATATTAATTCTAAGTTAAATAGAAAGGGTATTTAAATAATAAGAATTTGTAAATTCTATAAAAGAATATAAATTACCCGGGCCTTTTCAAGGACTATAAAGTAAGAGAAGTACAACGGTAGAAAGACCGAGGTAGGCTAAATATTAAATTAATAAGAGTTAATTAATTAGAAGTAGGAAAATAACGAATATTCGGCGCTCGGAAACGCAAAGTAAAGATGCAAAACATAGACGTAAGATATAAAGTAGAGACGCAAGATATAGATATAAAACGTAAGGTAAAGATATAAAATATAAATGTAAAATATAGAGTAGAGATATA